>NC_052101.1:71643730-71946760 GCF_015852505.1 Tachyglossus aculeatus | reverse complement strand
ACTCCATACAAAAGGACGTACTAGAAGTAGAAATCCTGTTTTCCAAACATTCCCATTTTTGTGTAGTTGTTTATTCATCATTTAAGCAAAGTTGGGTGTTTTATATCCTTGGTTACTCTAATATCACATCAAAAATATAACTCTAAACGTGTAATGAGGCACATGACAATGTCAAAGGAATGTGAATGTAGAGCAGACTAGGTTTACAGAGTATAGGAGCAGTCTCCAGGCAATCTTCTGGGACTGTAACTTGATGTATGACGTATATCCAGAACTCACCTTGATCCCAGAAATTTTTCCACTGAAATGACCTGCACAATTGCACTTAATGAGCTACATTATCTAGATATCAGTTGCCAGGTTAAAACAGCAATTGTTACAGATGCAGCAAACTGATGTAGTTGCAACAACTAAAGTTTCCAGTTCATTTGGCATTAAGCAACAGGAACTGCTAGGTAGAATCTGGCTAACCTTTGTGTTTATAGAAATAGGCATAAAAATGAAACCTGTAGGACCTTCAGTTTTAAAATGTATTTAGAAGCAATGGTGTTTAATCTGTAACTCCTCATGAGTTTACCAGATGTGAGCAGTTATGAACATGTGGTCTGTTATCAGGACTACGACTGCAGGTTAGAGAGCCAAAGATAAAGAAACACTCCTCAAATGTCCACTTTTCAGAGCACGTGGTAATTCAATGTTTAAGTGATGCACAAAAACTTTATTTTATGTGCAGCCTGGGAAAAGAGACGCAAACATATTGATCCTATTGACAACCTTAGAAATCAGTCCATGCATATCCTCCTTCCTAAGCATGTCTTACATTCAGGTAGGATTAAATTTTCCAAAATGAAACAACACACAACCCTTTGGACCCAATACACCTGAAAAAACGTGAAATTATGCATACTCCAAATGGACACACATAGGAAAACAGGCAGTGGGTGAGGAAAACCAGGAAGACAGAAATTGGATGGTGGGAAATGGTTAGAAAAATCGGGGGGGGGGGGGGGGAGGAGGAGGAGGAGGAGGAGGAGGAGGAAGAGAGAGAGAGAGAGAGAGAGAGAGAGAGAACACAAAGGCAAGAGACCATATTATAAATACAAATCAACAGAAAGATGATACCTGACTGTCACTAAACAGTTCCCTGGGTATTCAACCTGCTTATTATCGAGGGTAAAGTGCTAACTGTACTCCTAAGGAATATGTGAAAGATGTGGACAAAGCAAAAATGCTAGATTAAAATGCTAGATTAGGGAAAAAAAACCCAAAAGGAAAAATTCAATAGTTAAAAAAACAAATGCAGGGAGAGAAACAAAAACACTCTAAGTAAAATGTTAAAAAAAAGCACAGAAAGACAGCTACCAAGTAAGATAAAGGAGATAAATATATCACCTGACAGTTGAAGAATGGATAGTTCTGTTAGTGTTTTTCTATGTATTGTAAATAGCTTGCGGTTCTGTAAAAGCATGAACACTGTGGGCACAAGGTGAGCACAGCATCTCTCAGCAACCCAGAATGGTTAAACAGGAAGAATCAAATTGTTGGCAACAACTTGAAAGAAGGTAAAATGGTTCCTGACTGGATTAATCCTTCAGATGTTCTTTGGCAGAGGGTAGAAGAAAGGCAGAGAGAAAAGTCACAACTATTTTGGGTATAGTCAAAAAGGCACTCGGTGCATCTTGTACAACTTCCAAAATATTGTAGGATTCCATTCATAACATTGCTGAACCAATTAGAAAATTTCTAATGTATTCTTTCATTAAATTTTCAATCAATATTATATGAGTGGTTACAATGTGCAGTGCACTGTACTAGCACTTTGGAGAGTACAATACTACAGAGTTGGCAGAAATTACTTGCCCTCAAAAAGCTTGGATGTTGGTTCTAATTCCAACTTGCCTCTTGTCTACTCTGTATGAACTTGGGCAAGTCACTGAACTTCTTTGCTTCAGTGACCTTATCTGTAAAATGGGGATGAAATACCTGGTCACCCTCCTACATAGATTGTGAGACCCATGTGGGACAGGGACTGGTGTTTGACCTGCTTATCTTGTATCTACTTCAACGCTTAGTACAGTGTCTTGGCACATAGTAAGTGCTTAACAAGTACCATTTAAAAAAAAGCTTAAATTTCTATTTTTTCCTGAGAATAGAGGAAAGTCCTCTTTTTTAAGGGAGTAGAGGGGGAGTATTCAAACCCTGAAATTTTTCTATTGCAATATTATTTAAATTGTTGAAGTTCGACTACTGCAGCATAATTTCATTTTATTTTAACCAATGTAACTTTTGTAATTTCAATGTTTTATTTTTATAAGTGTTAAGAATCTCATTAAGATTTATTCATAACAAAGTACCTTCCTTCTATAATGTTGGGAGATAATCAGTGTTACAATGTACATGTTTTTAGTGATACATGTTTTGAAAATACTGCATCACGTCATGTTATGGCACATAAAATGTTACATAATTTGAAGTGACACCTCAAATTTAAAGGAAGCATTTTCCACTTTCCTTTCAAACTGGATAACTACAGTGATCCAGCAAGTGCTGGCCAGCAGGAGGGGAGCAGACGGGAAAATGTTTTTAGGTTGCCAACTTTAAATTACTGTTGAGTAGTTTAGCATATCTCTAGAATAATCCCTTAAAAAGTAATTAATCATCATTTAGAAAAGGTCCTCAGTGAAGTGTGTTTGCTGTCTTATTTATGAGAAACAGTTTATTAGAAAACCCCAACTCTCCCCCATTCATGAACCTGTATTTCCATGTAGTTGCCATTTCTGAAGTAGAGTTATGTAAAGCAAAACGCAGTGAAGATACAAGACTATGCTAAGAATTATTTTAGGAGACCGTTAAGAAACTTATGGATTTTTAACTATTGAAATAAAAAGTTGTTGAACTTTCAGAACATTTTTCCATTTTCCACATTACAATATCCTAATACATATGTGCACATGATGCAGAGTATTAGGGTTTCCAATGCCTTCTGTGACTGATGAGTTAAACTGAATGAACCTATTACATCTGCAGTGTGTTTGCTCCCTGGCAATCATTTCTAAACAGGATATTTACATTCTTACATCTTCTGCAAGTCAAACATAAAGGAAAAAGAAAATCTCCTTAGTGGGAATTAACAAGAGATTCCTTTCAAAAAAAATCTACAAATTACTAGCCTTCTTTTACTAGTAATATGTAGTAGCAATATGACTTTTGTGGTCTTTTGGGAAGTCAATCAATTAGTCAATTCTCCCAAAATCTATATTCTCCCTCATTATTGGAAACCTACTTGCAGAATTCTTAAGCACTAATGGAAGCTAGAGCAGGTTTTGTAGAAATCTTGCATTTCATTTATCAACTCATACAGATTGCAAACCATCTCCATCTTCCACATCAAGCAGCAGAGCTAGTTTTGTCTTTCAAGTCTCTCTTTCTGTTTCTTGTCCACTGGATCTATTCTTTGGGCAGAAATCTGACAATGAAGGTCTGGCTAGGCAAATGGAGTTGATTTGCTGCCAATTCTTCCTTTGTGAGCATCCAAATCACAATCAATTAATGGTATTTAATGATCACTGACTGTGCAGAGCACTGTATTAAGTACTTGGGACAGTAGAGTACAACAGAGGTGGCAGACACTGTTCCCGCCTGCAACAGGTTTACAGTCTAGAGAGGAGCCTAGAAAAGCCTGGCTATTATTTTCAGCATTAGAAGAAGGTGCCCTCACCACCCCCACCTCTAGTGGCAGGAAACCCCTGCCACCTTCAGCAATTGTTACAAAGGCATAGAAATCACTATCTCACAGAAATATTAGTGAGAAATCTGAACAGAACCTTCACTGAATAATTGCCACCTTAAATAGGAGTCCCAAGGTCTCAATTAATAAAACCATCGAGATAGCTTTAGTGAGCACAGTTAGATGGTATGTCCAGGAGTGTGACCAAACTCTCTTAATTATGACTTCAGGTCTTAGTTACAGATAGTTTTGTTAGGGCCCCAACTTTTAAGAAAATTGAGGCTTGGTAGGAGAAAATAATTTGACTTGCTAGAAATGTCGAGTATGTCTGCTAGAAAGGTTGAATAGGCTTTACCATCCAGTTGGGATTTGTAGATACAACTGAGTTTCTCCTATAAAGACCTTTAGGTGCAATTACTCACAATATACAAGGTAGGCAACTATATCCTTTTATAAAGCCACAGTTTACAGTGCTGGCATTACCTGATGACTGATGAGGTTATTCTTTGTATTTCACAAACCAACTCCAAATCTCAAATAAAATGATCTTTCCTTTATTCTTTCATGCTTTCCTTACAGAAAATACTTCTGCTGTCAAATGTAATGGGTCAAATCGATACCTAAAATCCCTCTATTAGTACATCATCTTGAAAGCGAATGCCTGAGCTGGAAGTATATTATATGATAGCTCAATAAAATCTGTTTGGAAATGCAAATATGCTTTTATGATAGACTTCAAAGTTCTTTGCGCCTAAATGCTAAGATTCCCAATTCGCCTACAAACTGAACTGTTTTGGTCATGAAACATTACCTTCTCAGCATGTGGCATGCCCATCAGCAGAAAAGTAGTAAAAAAAAAAAAAGAACTGACTAGCTTTATTTATTACATTTGTATTGCCTACAAAGCCATTTACTTAATGGATGAGTATCATTAGCAGTCCAACCACAAAATAAAGAATACAATGATGTGTTTCATAGGTTCATTAAAATAATATTTCAAAGGAGTCATTAGAAAAAAGAAGCTAAAGAACCAAGAGACAGTAAGTTGTCTGCAAATAAATGAGATGGAACCAACATGTTTTCAAGTAAGTTAAGAAACATGTTTGCAAATATATTACATCCATTACAAAAAACCCCACAAAACATCAAGCTCAGAGATTGTTGGGAAAGTATCACATAGGGTTTATTAATGAAAAAAATACATTTTCAAGTTTGATGTTATGTATAGATAGGACAAAGATGCATAACTGACAAAATGAGATATGCAGAAGGAAAACTAGAGTCTATTCTGTAGAATCAAAACAGTACCCTCTTAAATATGTATTCACAATTTCTAGACGGCACTACCATCCTTCCCGTCTCACAAGCCCGCAACCTTGATGTCATCCTCGACTCTGCTCTCTCATTCACCCCACACATCCAATCTGTCACCAAAACCTGCTGGTCTCACCTCCACAACATCACCAAGATCCACCCTTTCCTCTCCATCCAAACCGCTACCTTGCTGGTTCAATCTCTCATCCTATCCCGACTGGATTACTGCATCAGCCGCCTCTCTGATCTCCCATCCTCCTGTCTCTCCCCACTTCAGTCTACACTTCACGTTGCTGCCTGGATCATGTTTGTGCAGAAACGCTCTGGGCATGTTACTCCTCTCCTCAAAAATCTCCAGTGGCTACCAATCAACCTACGCATCAAGCAAAAACTCCTCACTCTCGGCTTCAAGGCTCTCCATCACCCCGCCTCCTCCTACCTCACCTCCCTTCTCTCCTTCAGCCCAGGCTGCACCCTCTGCTCCTCTGCCGCTAACCTCCTCACTGTACCTCATTCTCACCTGTCCCGCCATCGACCCCCGGCCCACGTCCTTTCCCTGGACTGGAATGCCCTCCCTCCACGCATCCACCAAGCTAGCACTCTTTCTCCCTTCAAAGCCCTACTGAGAGCTCACCTCCTCCAGGAGGCTTTCCCAGACTGAGCCCCCTTTTTCCTCTCCTCCTCCCCATCCCCCCCCGCCCTACCTCCTTCCCCTCCCACAGCACTTGTATATTTGTACAAATTTATTACTCTATTTTACTTGTACATATTTAGTATTCTATTTATTTTGTTAATGATGTGCATATGGCTTTAATTCTATTTGTTCTGACGATTTTGACACCTGTATACATGTTTTGTTTTGTTGTCTGCCTCCCCCTTCTAGACTGTCAGCCCGTTGTTGGGTAGGGACCATCTCTATATGTTGCCAACTTGTACTTTCCAAGCGCTTAGTATAGTGCTCTGCACACAGTAAACACTCAATACGATTGAATGACTATACATTAATAGGGGTGGTGTCTTTCTCTGAGAATAAAGTCTTGTATCCAATTCAATGCCAATTGTATGGGCATTCTGATTTCATACTGCTAATGACAGTATCCTCGATTTTTAATGAAAAAGATAGTTCAGCATCTTCACAGACACAGAGTACTGAAGAGGAAATGGATTGAAATGTCAACAATACAAGTTTTAGTTGGACAAAGGAAAGATTTTCTCACTGATCTATGCTCTGCAAAGAATAAGCACTAAATTTCTACTGATTAATAAAACAGGAGATCAGGCTGAGGGAAACTTGGAATCACCACCAATCAATCAATGGTATTTATTGAGCATTTACTGTGTGCAGAGCACTGTACTAAGCACTTGGAAGGATACAACAGATTCAGTAGACATGTTCTCTTCCCAGGAGGACCTTACAGTCTAGACAGGTAAACAGACATTAAAATAAATTATGGCTAGAAAAAGGATCAACTACCATGTATCTTGGATTGTTGATTCATTCACCAGTCTCGGGGCAAGAAGGCTAGGCCATATGTCCTCTCAATTCCTTCCAGCATTCTGATTCCATAATATACCATTTGCCTACATGTTTAAATATTCTTCCTAGGTATTCCTGAAGGGTACAGGTATTTTAATCTTCTGCTTTCTCTCTCCTTTGACTCCCAGTAGGAACTTCGGACACTTGAGAATGTGAAAATAAAAGTTACTGTTTTCTAATATTTGCAACTAAGGAACTCATGCTCCATAGAAATGTTTCATCCCTGTAATAGAATATGAGTGTAAAATGCAAAGGTGAGAAAGCAGATATTGTTGGAAGTCCAAAATGGCATTACATCAAATCAAGAGGACTCCAAGAGTTTTGAAAGTGCTTTAGTCAATTGAAAGTCTTCAAATCCACTGCAGCTCAGGACACAATAATTTTAAACATTTTTTTCTAGCACAAAAGCATAAAAATAATTGAATTCATATACATTTCATTTCTACCTAAGATGAAAAAATATAGACCAACTCGATGTGCTTCCTTTGTTCAAAAGAGATAACTCTAATGCCTTTCTTAGGCTCTTACAAAAAGATGCCTTATTGCTATTCACTGAGGGTTATATTACATCATAATTCTGATTGTATAAGAAGAGTGGAGGTATACCATATTAAAATGAAAGTTGGAATTGATTAATCCCTATGATAGACAGTAACAACTAAATTGGATGTTGTCATCAGAGATTATAACAATTTATCATGACAGTCTATCGGAATGTCAATGGCAGCCATTCTGACCACCTAACATGTTGAGAATTATACAAAAACAAGTTGTATGTGTGGCATTTTTTCCTAACTGTAACACACACACACACACACACACACACACACACACACAAAGAGAGAGAGAGAGAGAAAATAGTTCTTCACTTTAACTTCTGAAGCTAGAAAACTCTAAATGCATTTACAAAATGGCCTTTTCTAAAGCAGCAAAAAAGCTTGCCTTTCAAATAGCAGAAAAGAAAAAAATATAAACATGTTCAGGGACCATTCTATTTTTCTAAAGAAAAAATTATCCAGCTATACAAAAATATTTCCAAATATGAATGCTCAAACCTCAAATTTGGTAGGCAAATTGAATCATTCATTCATATTTATTGAGCACTTACTGTGTGCAGAGCACTGTACTAAGCGTTTGGGAAGCAAATCAGCAACTTAATATAGCTCAAAATTAGTTTACTAAACTAAATTAGTTTATTAATGATGGCATTTGTTAAGCACTAATTTGGTCCCCAGCATTGTACTAAGCATTGAGGTAGATACAAGACAATTAGGAAGGAGAACAGGTAATTAATCCCCATTTTTATAGATGAGGAAACTGTGATAAAATTGACTTGTTCACATCAATAAATGGAATTTATTGAGCATTTACTGTGTGTGGAGCACTGTACTAAGTGCTTAGGAAAGTACAATGCAATAGATTGGTAGCCACAATTCCTACTCACAAAGATCTTACAGTCCAGAGGGGGAGACAAAGTTGTAAAGCCAGGATAAGAACCTAGGTCCTCTGACCCCTAGGCTCATGATCTTTCCATTAGGCCATGCAGCCATTCAGAAATAGATTTAAATAATGCAAATGAAGACTATGTTTTGTGAAAATGAGAGACTCTATGCTGTCAGAAAATATAGATTATAGTCAACAGAAATTAAATTAATGGATTCACTTTAATATACACATTTACATAGCTACTATCTGCAGGCACACTAATGAAAAGAAACAGCCACCCTACATTGGATTTCTATAACTCCTTTGCCCTGAGCTTTCATGTCTATTTCATCTTCTCACAATAACCGTGTCACATTAGATGATGCAATTGCTTGCAGAAACAGTCAAGCAATATGAACTAACAATGAACAAAACAGAGGTTGTGAGCCAGATTTCACCTGGAAAATCCTACTCATGCAATCCAAAAATTTCTTTGGCAAGAAAATTTAATAAGGTCACCAAATTATGCTACCTAGGTAGTACACTCTCTAACCTAACACAGAAAGATAATGAAATAGAAAGGCCAGCATATGAAGCAACAATATGAGTGTTCAAACTTCAGAAGGGACATGCTCAAGAAATTCTTCAGCATCACCTTTGAGGCAAACACACATCAAATGGTAAGACAGAATCGCAATCAACCCTTATGGATAGTCCCCTGAATTACACCGGCTCATCCAGCTTTGACTGGAAAGGTCTTTTAAGCCAACTCACTCAGTATACAGTTAGAATCCATCATTAATACTGACTTCTTTTTGAATGTGATAAACACAGGAAGTGCATTTAAGGAAATTTTACCCTGCATAATAGCAATAACAATAGTGGTATTTGTTAAGTGTTTACTATGTGCTAAGCCCAGGTGTAGATACAGCAATCAGATCAGAAACTCCTTGTCTCACATGAAACTCACGGTATAAGGGGAAGGAATAACAGTAATGTTATTCCCCTTTTCACAGATGAAGAAACTGAGGTACAGAGAACTTAAGTGACTTGCCCAGGTCACAACAAGCAAGTGGGGTAACCAGAATTAGAACACAGGTGTTATGACCCTGTGGTCTTTCCACTAGGCCACACTGCTTACTGAGTGTGCACTTGCTTACTGAAATATCCATCTTAAATTTCACCTCCAATCAATAGAGCTGACGATACACCTGCTTAAGTGTAAGGCCAAGAGAACAAAAAAGTTATGAAGTACTGTGCTGTCCTGACCACTGTCACAAGAAGAACAAGTTTTCCAATTTTCCCATTCTATCTTAGCGTTGATGAGCAAGGAAAATTATGGTAGTATATAGTATTGAATTTGGTATGACATATTACTCAGTACCCAATTGAACCACAGTACCGGTTTTTGGCCTGACCTACCTGCTTTATGAAAATAACTGGGTGATTCAAATATGTTGGATATCAAAGATTTAGGATTGTTCAGCAGGGAGCTTTTCATAATCAGAGGGGGGAAGTTCTAGAAAGGTCTGCTAGAGGGGGAGGAATATTTACTGATATTTGCCAATAACCTGCATCCAAACGTCACAGAGTGGCAGGGATTTGAGGCTGCTTGCCTGTGAAATAAGCAGAAATTTTATGCCAATATCCACAAACACCACAAATTCCTCCTATACAGGTTCTATAATTTTCCAAGTGGTAAAGCTTTTATTGCAGTACTGCTAGTCAAAACTATCCAACCACTGAGGTATAGAACTAAAGAAACTACAGAACTAAAGGAACTAAAGTCCTCTGGACTGTAAACTCATTGGGGGCAGGGCATGTATCAGTACATTGTTATACTGTTCACTTCCAAGTGCTTAATAATAATAATAGTATTTGTTAAGCGCTTAATAGGTGCCAAGCACTTTTCTAAGCACTGGGGTAGATACAAGGTAATCAGGTTGTCCTATGTGGGGCTCACAGTCTTAATCCCCATTTTACAGATGAGGTAACTGAGGCACAAAGAAGTGAAGTGGCTTGCTCAAGGTCACAGAGCAGACAAGAAGTGGAGCCGGGATTAGAACCCATGTTCTCCGCCTCCCAAGCTCGTGCTTTTTCCACTAAGCCACACTGCTTCTCCAGTGCAATGCTCTGCACACAATAGGTGCTCAATAAATACTATTTAATTAAATGAATGAACTAAAGATGTGGTATATAGATGTGTCTCCTGACTTTGCTTAGATAACCTTAATAAACCAGGCCTTTCAGATAGAGCCACTAAAATGGAACAGAGACTCTAAACATAATGAAACAGAGCAGGTAGAGAAACGCTGATGAAAAAGAATCACAATTAAAATATTATGTGGGCTGAATCAGTATTTCAGTGAGCAATGTTAGAAACTCAAACAGCTGAAGTTTTCAGAACTATAGACACATACTATATATCCAAAAGGGGTATATACACATTTTACTGCTGAAGATATCTGAATGGAAAATGATCCTCTAATAGTTAACTTGGCTTTACAAGAGCGAACACACGATAGTCTCCCATAGATTAACCCCATGTGAATTAAAAAATGTTAAACTTTGCTTCTAGAAGGCAAAATCCTTGATGACAGGGATCATATCTCCCAAATCTAATGTATTCTCCCAAACATTTCATTCATTCATTCAGCATGCTGCTCTACACACAGTACAGGCCCAATAAACACTGATTAATTTAATCAAATTCCTACTTAATCAAATTATAGTAATCCATAGCCATAAACCCTTTTTAACTGTAAAATAGCCTGTGACAAAAATATACCTCATTTTATATAAAGTGATTACAAGTTGTAATTATCTAAGCAAATTAAATATATATTCCATGGTGCAATAGAATTCACAAAAATCCAGTTAATATGATTAACATTTTACACTATAAATCCAATGCTGTCATTGACTTAGAAAGTTATTATATCATCAATGGGGGAATTGTTTTAGTGCTACAGATGGTTGTCCTTTTATAGACCATCTAAATGACTTGTTCTTATCTAATCTGTCATCTGTTATTTTGTTGTCATTATGAACTTTTTAGGCATCGTATCAATCAATTTCCAATGTTTTCTAAACAGATGGCATTACCAAAAAAGAAAAGCATGAAAGTGTCTTTGAGTTATAAAGTCAGTGTGTCAAATATGAAATATTTATCATTAAAAAAATACATTAAAACAAAAAATGAAATGAAGTTATAAACAATGGATATACAATCAGCAGCTTGTTAAAGAGACTATTGACCTTTCAAAGATGTTTCATTAAGATGTATAACAACCTATTGACTCTAGCTCACAGGAATCAGTTTTTCAGGGTCCACCTTTAGAGGTAACTTTTTTCAATTATATTAATGAAGGTGATTACCAACATATTTAAACCAGGGAATCCAAAACTACCATAGCTCACAGGTGTGCCTTTGTCTGTTGTTTCTAATCTACTTTTGAGATTCTACAGTTAAATACCTCCATTTAGTGAAAATTGTTCCTTATCCCTGTTTGTCATCTTTATGATGCTTTTGTTTAATTACTAGTTTATTATCAAATAGACACAAAAACTTGAGAAGCATAACAGTAAATTTAAATTGCTTACCTTAATGAGTGTAGAGTTCAGAAAATGATAAATAATCTGCCACAGAAGAGTGTTAGAGTTCATACTGTACATAAGGTATTTTAATGGGTTATAAAAAAGCTAAACTACTCAGTTTTTTTTTAAGGTTCACTACATAGATATGTATATATGGTTGTCTGTGCCTGGATATAAATTTAGATGTCTACATCTGGGGAGAAACAAGAAAGCCAGGAAAAATAATAGAGTGAGAAACCAAATTTTTGATAAATGTAACACAATACTGTACTTAGTTTCAGTTCAAAATCCTTTTTTTGTCTCCTATGGCTTTCTCTTTTAGCCCAAGAGTTAATTTCTGCAACTATCTGGCTCCCATCGAGGAGATAAAGTTGTCTCAGATACTTCTATATTCCAAGTTAAGGGAGAAGAGTAGGAATCATTCTTAATTGTTAACAACACGTTAAATGATCATTCAGGCCAGTGGTTACAAGGATCAGCTATAGCAAATCCTGGGTTAGGCAAATGGAAAGTTAGCACCGCATGATAATCATTTTTGGGGGGTGCTCAATTCATTGCAATATATATTTGTAGATTTAAATATATGTGTATATATGTACATATTTATTATTCTATTTTATTAATGATATGTATATATCTATAATTCTATTTATTTACACTGATACTATTCATGCTGTCCACTTGCTCTGTTTTGTTTTGTTGTCTGTCTCCCCCATTCTAGACTGTGAGACCTCTGGGTAGGAATTGTCTATATGTTACTGAATTGTACCTTCCAAGTGCTTAGTACTGTGCTCTGCACACAGTAATCACTCAATAAATACGACTGAATGAATGAAACAAGTCAGCCCTTGGCTGACACACAAGTTTACCAAGCAAATCAACCAGTCTATCATTTGCATTTCTACTACTAAAAGATAGAACAGCATTCAATCTGCTGATGAAGCTTACGCTCTCCATTTAAAGCTCATTTCCAGTAGGTACATTTTAAGATTAATTTCCATTTCTAAAGGAAAATATCTGAAACAACTACCTTATGTAGTAGCTGTGCATCCAGAACAATGATGAACTTAACCTATATTCATATGTCCATATATTCTTTTATCATTTATCAGCTCTGGAAGCAAAATACATCTGCATTCTTAGAGCCAAAATTCAATAGGGTCATAAAAGATATACCCCTCTCCCACTGTTATATTTTATTTCTAGACTGTGAGACCACTGTTGGGTAGGGACTGTCTCTATATGTTGCCAACTTGTACTTCCCAAGCACTTAGTACAGTGCTCTGCACACAGTAAGTGCTCAATAAATATGACTGATTGATTTGGAGAAGACTCTCTGCCCCTGGATGTTGACAAAGAGGGCCTGTTTAGCCCAGCCTATCACCAATATTTCTATTTCTGATTTTAAACATTCAACCCCTGTCACTGCAAAGATGATGTGTTGGGATAATATTCTTTTATGGAATGGGAAACTTCCAGAGGCCAATTGGTGGTGGTGGTGGTGGTAGTAGTAGTAGTAGTACTTCTTAGAGAAGCAGCATGGCTCAGTGGAAAGAGCATGGGCTTTGGAGTCAGGGGTCACGGGTTCAAATCCCAGCTCTGCCACTTGTCAGCTGTGTGACTTTGGGAAAGTCACTTAACTTCTCTGGGCCTCAGTTACCTCATCTGGAAAATGGGGATTAAAACTGTGAACCCCCCGGGGGGACAACCTGATCACCTTGTAACCTCCCCAGCACTTAGAACAGTGCCTTGCACATAGTAAGCGCTTAATAAATGCCATCATTATTATTATTAGTAGTAGTAGCAGCAGCAGTAGTAGAAATCAATCAGTGGTATTGATTGAACAGAGCACTGTACTAAATGCTAGGGAGAGTGCAATAACAGAGTTGGTAGAATGTTCCCCTGCCCACAAAGTGAAGCAAATTAGGCACCACGGACAGTAGCTTAAAACCATCTTACTTCCCATAATACACTATCAATAGTATAATAGTATTTATTGAGAATTTACTATGTGTAGAGCACTGGACTAAGCACTTTGGTGAGTACAGTATAGGAGTTGGTAGATACATTCCCTGCCCTCAATATGCCACACTAATAATGATGTCATAAGATACAATACAAGGTCCAGGTAACATCCTTTTCCAGTGCCTTTTAAAACAAATTCTATAACTTAAGTCTTATAGGATTTGGGAGAGGTAAGGGGTACATGAGGCTGAGTTATGTGTAAATATGAGTTCTCAAGTGTGGGCTAGAGGGGCTGTATCAAGATGCCAGTTTTGAATATTCCCAAAATAGAAGTATTGTTATTTTCTATTACCAATTATGCGTATTATTAAAATGGCTGGGTAGACAAGAAGTCCAAATGTTACAGATGGATATAGTAATGCAAATAAGGTAAAAATTATTTTGATTCATAAAATTAAAATTCAGTGGAAGTGACTCTAAAGAATAGGAGTAACAGAAGCTGGCACAAGGTATAAAATTTAGAAGAAGAGTCTAGGGTCATAACTATTGTGTTGCAGGCTCATAATATTGGACTTGCATGCTGAATGTCTTTAGCCAGAAGGAGAAAGGAAGAGAACATTCCATTACTGAGGACTTCCTATCACTTTTACCTAATTCACACGAAGAAGAATGGCAGCCCTGGACATGATGGGAAAAAGAAGCAAAAGTGCAAAATCATTCAATCATATTTAATGAGTGCTTACTGTAAGCAGAGCACTGCCCTAAGTGCTTGGGAGAGTATAACGGAGTTGATAGATATGTTTCCTGCCCACAATGAGCTTTCAGTGGAGAGGGGGAGACAGACATCAATATTAACTATGGATACATACCATCCTTCCTGTCTCACAAGCCCGCAACCTTGGTGTCATCCTCGACTCCGCGCTCTCATTCACCCCTCACATCCAAGCCGTTACCAAAACCTGCCGGTCTCAGCTCCGCAACATGCCAAGATCCGCCCTTTCCTCTCAATCCATACCGCTACCCTGCTCATTCAAGCTCTCATCCTATCCCGTCTGGACTACTGCATCAGCCTTCTCTCTGATCTCCCATCCTCGTGTCTCTCTCCACTTCAATCCATACTTCATGCTGCTGCCCGGATTATCTTTGTCCAGAAACGCTCTGGGCATATTACTCCCCTCCTCAAAAATCTCCAGTGGCTACCAATCAATCTGCGCATCAGGCAGAATCTCCTCACCCTGGGCTTCAAGGCTCTCCATCACCTCGCCCCCTCCTACCTCACCTCCCTTCTCTCCTTCTACAGCCCAGCCCGCACTCTCTGCTCCTCCACCGCTAATCTCCTCACCGTACCTCGTTCTCGCCTGTCCCGCCATCGACCCCCGGCCCACGTCATCCCCCGGGCCTGGAATGCCCTCCCTCTGCCCATCCACCAAGCTAGCTCTCTTCCTCCCTTCAAGGCCCTGCTGAGAGCTCACCTCCTCCAGGAGGCCTTCCCAGACTGAGCCCCTTCCTTCCTCTCCCCCTCGTCCCCCTCTCCATCCCCCCATCTTACTTCCTTCCCTTCCCCACAGCACCTGTATATATGTATATATGTTTGTACATATTTATTACTCTATTTATTTATTTATTTGACTTGTACATATCTATTCTATTTATTTTATTTTGTTAGTATGTTTGGTTTTGTTCTCTGTCTCCCCCTTTTAGACTGTGAGCCCACTGTTGGGTAGGGACTGTCTCTATATGTTGCCAATTTGTACTTCCCAAGTGCTTAGTACAGTGCTCTGCACATAGTAAGCGCTCAATAAATACAATTGATGATGATACATACATAAGTGCTGTGGGGCTGAAGGAGGGGTGGAGAAAGGGTAAAAATCCAAGTACAAGGGTGAGGCAGAAAGGAGTGGGAAAAGAGAAAATTTAGAGCCTAGTCGGGAAGGCCTCTTTGGAGGAGAGGTACCTTGAATAAGGCTTTGAAAGTGGGGAGGGTGATTACCTGTCAACTGTGAAGAGGAAGGGTGTTCCAGGCCACAGGCAGGATGTGGGCTAGAGGTTGGTGGTGAGCAAGATGAGATCGAGATACAGTGACTAATTTGGCATTAGGGGAGTGAAGTGCACAGGCTGAGTTGGAGAATGAAATCAGGGAGGTAAGGTAGGAAGGAGTAAACTGATTGAGTGCTTTAAAGCTCACAGGAAGGAGTTTGATGCAGTGGTAGCTGGACAAGGACTGGAGGTTCTTGAGGAATGGAGAAACTTGGGCTGAATGTTCTATGTTAAATATGATCCAGGCAGCGGAGTGAATTATAGACAGAAGTGGGAAGAGACAGGAGGCAGAGAGATCAGCAAGGACACTGATGCAGTAATCAAGGTGGGATAGGATAAGTGCTTGGATTAACATGGTAGTAGTTTTGATGGAGAGGAAAGGGCAGATTTTTGTGATGTTGTGAAGGTTGAACTGACAGGATTCAGTGACAGTTTGAATATGTGGGTTGAATGAGAGAGAGAACATTCAAGGATAACACCAAGGTGAAAAAAAAGAATCGAACATGAACCAGAAAAACAACCTGATACCTCAAACCCTACCAGATTAGAGGCAGAGAAGAGAAACTTAAAACCTAAAAAAAAAGGCATAGTAGTTACAAAGTTTGAAATAATAATTCTTATCACAATCTCTCCAAACTCTCATAAATACTAAAGGGCAGCTTTGAGGATAAGATCCCTTTGAGTGAAGCAATCTTTAATGTCACCTCATATCTAACCTCACTTAGTTCTATTCAGAGGAAAGTCAAAGCTGACAACTTATTCCCTTCCAGGCCTCAAATTGTCCACCCTCACCGACCTTCCTTATTCTTTAATACAAGTGAGATAGGTCATCTCAGGACCTTAAACATCCATTCAACAGTTTAACCAGCTCATGTAAAACCCACTGATAAAGCTCTCACAAATTTGACCATGCTAAAACAAGTTTGCTCATTGATCAAAACCTGAAAAACCTTATTTCATCAAAATCCGTAGAACCTTGTTGTGTTTCCACCTTCCAATTAAATCCATCTTAGCTATAACAACTCTATTACTGTAATTCTTCTTTATTACAGAAGGCTAAGTGATGCTCCTGTGGCTAGATGCAGCAATAACTAACTCAATGAAATAAAAATGTCCATATGAGGTTTTAACTATCCTGCCATAAATGTGTTAGACTGTGCTTGCCACCTGGTAAATGGTGTGGTCTATTTCTTTAAAGAAATCAATAGCTCCATTTGGGAAAATTAGAGCTAGAAGAACAATCTCATCAATAAGAAATAAATAAGAGAAAGCACACTGGGCCATTGTCACAAGGATTCATGTCACTGTGGAAATCTATCAAAGCCAAATTGCCTACACATGTCATAGATTGAAGTAGAATGAAACTGAATTCAAGAGAATGCACTTGTATCTTTGACCCTTCACCAAAAAAAAACCCAAGAGCTTCATTCATTCAATCATATTTTTGAGCACTTACTGTGTGCAGAACACTGTACTAAGCTTTGGAAAAGTACAATACAATAATCAGTGACATTCCCTCCCCACAACGAGCTTACAACCTAGAGTTGGGGGAGACATACATCAGTACAAATACAGAGATGTATGTAAATGTTGTACATAGGTGCTGTGGGGCTGGGAGGGGGGAAGAGTGAAGTCGTGGTGACACAGAAGGGAGTGGAATATGAGGAAAAGAGGGGCTCAGTCCGGGAAGGCCTCTTATGAGATGTGCCTTCAATAAGGCTTTGAAGAGGAGGCGGGGGGAGTAATTGTCTGTCAGATTTGAGGAGGGAGGGTGCTCCAGGCCAGAGGCAGGATGTGGCTAGGGGTTGGCAGCAAGATAGGCAAAATCAAGGCACAGTGAGAAGTTTATCACTAGAGGAGCAAAGTTTGCAGGCTGGGTTGTAGAAGAAGAGAAGTGAGGTGAGGTGCAAGGTGATGGAGTGCTTTAAAGCCAATGGTGAGGAGTTTTTGTTTGATACAGAGGTGAATGGGCAACCACTGGAGATTTTTGAGGTGGGGGGTAAAGTGTCCTAAGTGATTTTGTAGAAAAATGATCCAGACAGCAAAGTGAAGTATTGATTGGAATGGGGAGAGACAGGAGGCTAGGAGGTCAGTAATGAGGCTGATGCAGTAATCCAGGTGAGATAGGATGAGTGATTGTATTAACATGGTAGCAGTTTGGATGGAGAGTAAAGGACAGATTTTAGTGATGCTGTGAGGGTGGGACTGACATGATTTAGTGACAGATGAATATGTGAGTTGAATGACAGAGAGGAGTCAAGTTTAATGCCAAGATTATGGGCTTCTAAAACAGGAAGAATGGTGGTGCCATCTAGAATGATGGGAAAGTTGGGGAGGGGGGCAGGGTTTGGGTGGGAAGATAAGAAGCTCTGTTTTGGACATGTTAAGTTTGAGGTGATGGGAGGGCATCCAAGTAGAGTTGTTGTGAAGAGATGCGAGACTGGAGAGAGGGAGAGACATCAGCACTGGAGGTGTTCATTTGGGGATCATCTGCAGAGATGTAGTAGATGAAGCCATGGGAGCAAATGAGTACTCCAAGGGAGTGGGTGTAGATGGAGAATAGAAGGGGACTGAACCTTGAGGGACCACCACAGTTAGGCGGTGGGAGGCAGAGGAGGAGCCTGAAAAGGAGACTGAGAATGAATAGCCAGAAGATAAGAGATCACAGAGTCAGTGAGGCCAAGGTTGGATAACACTGGATAGAAGAAGGAGGTGGTCCACAGTGTACAAGGCAGCAGAGAGGTCAAGGAGGATTAGGATGGAGTAGAGGCCACTGGATTTGGCAACAAGGAGATCATTGGTGACCTTTGAGAGGGCGGGCTCTGTGGAATGAAGGGGACAGAAGCCAGATTGGAGGGAGTCAAACAGAGAATTGGAGGAGAGGAATTTGAGACAGCAGATGTAGAAAACTCACTCAAGGAGTTTGGAGAGAAACAGTAAGAGTGAAATGGGGCAATAACTGGAGTTTCGATCTGAGGGGGTGAGTGCTGCAGAAAAGAATGGGAATATAGTCCTCTAGACTGTAAGCTCATTGAGGGCAGGAATCATGTCTATCAACTCAGTTGCATTGAACTCTCCCAAGTGTTTAGTACAGTGCTCTGCACTGTAAGCACTCAATAAATATCATTGATTAAGAAGAACCATGGGAGAAAAAGAAGAATAGGAAAGGGAAAAATGTTAGGCTTCAATTTCTCGCCTCTCTTCTGTCTCCCCCTCCCCACCCCCTTTCTGAGATCTACACTTTTGAATTTGCCAGACACCCTTCGTGCCTAGAAATTGGAACCAAGAGAAAAAGGTAAAGAAACTAAATCTGGAATGATCCAACAAGAAAAATGGGAGGATGAGATCTGATACACAATAAACTCAAATGGGGAAAAAAAAAACTGGAAGCAAATTGCAAAATCCCCCTCTGCTCTTTGAATGCATCAAAAATGATGTATGGCTTTGTTCATCTCAATTAGCTCCTTGAGGGCAGGGATCATAACCACTCTAATATGTATTTATCACAGTGCTCTCCGCACACAGTGGGTTTTCACTAAATACTATTGATTTCAACTTCAATAACAGACTTCTCTGCTCCTTCAATTTCTATCCAACAGATATGGTATTTCTCAAGTGGTCATTTTACAAGGAATTTCTCACCCAAGAAGTATACATGCCTGATACAGTTGTGGCTCTAGCAGACCCAATCTCCATCAATTTGTATTCCTGGAGTATGCTTTCAGGAAACCAAGAGACCATAAGGACTCAAAATATATTTTTTTAAACACTCATGGAAGTTGAAGATATCTTGTTTGGAATATTGGGCTAAGTGCTACATAAATTCTTAAACTTAAGTAATTTTAAAATACATAATATAAAACCTTTCAAATGTATTTTTTCCTCAATAGATTATGTATTTTATTGTTTCAAATGCTACATATATTACATAAAATATAGATGATCTTAAAACTACACATGTATTAAACTTCTTTTTAATAAAGCAGATCCAAATTCACCCTCAAGTACTAATGTTTCATTAAAATAATTTTCCCTCTTTTGCATTTCAAAATTCTCTCACCTTTATATAACTCTTTTGTCATCGAGCTCCCTCTGTGGAATGCTGCATTTCATCAAGGAATCTTTTTCTATACTAGGGACTTCAGAGGTCATCTTTTGCAGAGTTAAATGTCAATCACTTCTGCGTAGACTTCTAAAGATTTAACACAGCATTCAGCTCTTAAAAACCTATTAAGTTACTAGTAGTTCCTTCTGGATTTTAATTGCTAACTTTTCCTCCTAGGAAACACACGGCAACTGAAGAAGTCTGATTAGCATTTAACATCCACACTAACATAGCATTGCAATATTTAAAGTCTCTCATATTCCCATACAATGCATGCATACAGTATTTACAAATCCATGTCCCACCAAGATGAAAATATTCATGTTCCAATAAAGTAAATCTTTCCCAGTCAGCAATGTATGCCCAGAAAATTAATCATTCAAACAAAACCTTTTCTATTTATTTCTTATCTCCATTCTTCATATTTTAGGGAAACAGCAATAACTACTTGCATTTTTTAAAAATAGTGAGGCAATTATGTGCTAGTTGCTCTATAGACACTTTCTGGCATCTGTCCTTGGTCTCTAATTCAGCTCCATGCATACTGAGACAGAAACCCTTGTTTTGGTGTCAATCAATAGTATTTATTGAGCGCTTACGGTGTGCAGAGCACTGTAGTAAGTTTGTGAGAGGAGTACAATATAACAGAGTTAGATACATTCCCTATCCACACTAGCTGGTGTGACCTAAGTGTTCTGTGCTACTGGGTTTACTTATCTGCTTCATTTCCTCACTTGCACAGAGCACAGTAAAATAGAATGAGGAAATAAAGTGTATAAATGCATGCTCAATTGTACAGTAAGTTGATTTTCCTTACCCCTTTCTAAATATTTTTTATGTCTGCCTAAACTCACTGTGGGCAAAGATCATGTCTATCAATTCTGTCATATTGTACTCTCCCAAGTGCTTAATACAGTGCTGGGCACAAAGTAAGTGCTCGGCACAAAGTGTGAGCACTTATGATTGATTGTAGTGTAAATCCTTTGTGGGCAAAGAATATATCTCATTTTTCCATTTCACTTGTCCAAGTGCCAAGCACAGCACATTGAAGTCAGTATGTGTGGAATAAATATCTTGACTATAACCACCACCAACACAACCCTTTCACTTAGAGAAGCAGCGTGGCTTAGTGGAAAGAGCCCGGGCTTGGGAGTTAGTGGTCATGGGTTTTAATCCTGGCTCCGCCACTTGTCAGCTGTGCAACTTTGGGCAAGTCACTTCACTTCTCTGTGCCTCAGTTACCTCATCTGTAAAATGGGGATTAAGACTGAGTGCCCCACGTGGGACAATCTGATAACCTTGTATCTAACCCAACACTTAGAACAGTGCTCTGCACATAGTTAAAAAATAATAAAATAATAATACTTATCCAGGGTTTCATACCAAATTAACAGCAAATTCCATGGGTTGAAAAGAGAAGTATATTCCAATCACTTAGTACAGCACACCACATACAGTAGTTGCTCAATAAATTCAATCAACTGACAAATCCCTCAAGGTCTCTTGATATGTCCTTTAGCCAAACATTTTTAGGCTAAGGAAATTTGCAGGCAGAGCTTACTAATCACTAAAGCTTATGTTCTTAAGTATGCAGTTTTCATGGGAGAAAGAAATAACCAGCTCATTTTAAACAGAAGACTTGAGGGAGCTAAGGAGCCCTCTAGTAACAGATCCTTACTCAAAAAGCATGAATGACACATGAAATATAGTTATTTTATGAGCCTTAGTAAATTAATTTTACAAATTCATCTTGAGCAAATTGTAAAGTATTTGACTATTCTGTTACTATTTGGAGTATATGCTGGAAGAAAAATATATATCACTACACACAGTTCAATATTATCTACCACTTAATTGCACAACAAACTTGGTAAACTGTACAAACTGAGTTACTCGATAGCCATACTGTGTGGGACGGTGCCTAACAAAAAATGTGAGTTTCTAGTGCAAGCAACAAATCTAGATAGGGGCTAAAGAGTTTTTTACATCTGTATGTCTAGAATACAGAAAAATTATGTAGTACTAACAATGTTGGCAATTATAACAACGCAAACATTTATACAATCTCTATTGGCCTAACAAACAGAAACATCTGCTGAAGTAGTTTAAGTACTTTACTGGACATGTTATGAGACTTTAGAAACATAGCACTGTTTACTTGTGATATACTGAGGGAAGAGCCATTAACAAACCTGTTGTCATTTGCCTTTTTTAAGTTTCAGAATATGTGGCTGGAAAGCAAATTGATTTCATGTCTTCTAAAATTTAGTTGAGGGAGTGAGATTAAGGAAGTCCAGAGACTTAAAACAGAGATGACATGAAAAGGATATTCTATTCCCTTATTCCTGTTGCTCTCTGATTTGTTTCTTTGAAGTTCTAAGTATTCAAAATTACTCACTTATTGACATTCAGATGGAAGTTTGCAATAACCGCCAATTTGTACTTCAGAAATTCATTGCACAATAGCTGCAAGACTATAAAACCACATTGTGAATATTGGTTCTTTAAAATGAAGGGAAAAATTCTAGTTATTTCACTGAGAATTCATTGCCTATTTTTTTTCCCTGAAGCATAGCTATTTTTACATGGCTGGGGTCTTGTTTAAATTCATATAGTCATCTGTCCTTCAGAAGAAAGTAAATGCACTTATCAAGAACACTTTTTTTTCAATTTGTTTTGAGCCCTTGTTAGATGAAGCCCAAATAAATATTGGCTTTAAAATACATTATTTTAATTTCTTGTTGGACTCAACTGAAAATAGCTTGGAGTTTTAAAAGCACTTATGTATCTCTTGGGGAATCTTTGAAACAGACCGATCCAAGAGATACAAAGTTGAAAGGGCTATTACCACCATCATAGAGACTGCAGGCTAGAAAGTAGTTAATCCAAGTTCACATCATTGATAGCTGAAAACACCAAAATGCAGGGCCCACAATCACTTTCTCCCTCATTTTGGGAAATTAAATACAAAAATGATGCCTATTAATATGCTCAAATCAAACCTACCTCTCCCTCCTGAGTTTCAGCAGCTAGCTTTCTCTAGAATCTCCCTCATCCTTCCTTCTCCAGTTGAAGCAAATAAACACCTGTTTCAAATGGTCATGCCCAACCTTAACAGCAGCTGTTTGCAGTACCCATCAACCTGGAGGCTGGAACAGCTGTTAGGCAGTAGCACTAATGGCACCTTCCTGCCTCATCAGGAAGAGGCAACCACGGGGCCCAATCCATGTGGTTTGGTGTTTTATAATCAATAATTACAATTTTATGTGATAAAATGACTCCACTGTTACCTATCTTGCATGCAAAAATTATACTACTGAGATCCCATGTAACCTGGAATTAGAATTCTCCCATTCTGACTTTTTTCTAAATTTTATTTGAAAGCATTGGCTAAGTGAAACTTATTTTCTGCACAAACATAAAAACATTTACAACTCAATCAATTAATTGCATTACTGAGTACTTACTGCATTCAGAGCACCATACCAAGTGCTTGGCTGAGACAATACAATAGAGTTGGTAGACATGTTCCCAACGGTGTACAAAATATACACAAGTGGTAGAGAGGGTGCTAAGGTCATAAGTGCTAAAGTTATCTGAAGAGATGATATGGCTCAGGGTGTTTAAGTTTGCTGGAAAATTTGCATCTTCAGAGAAAGTGATATGAAACCCTGAGCCCAGATTTCTTTGTAGGATTTCTCTCCTGGCTCTCCTATCTCTCTGTCAGCAACTTCAGTATCTTTTGTGGGCTCCTCCAATGCCTCCCACATTCTAACTGCATCCTCTTCTATTTTCCAACTGCATCCACTTCCTTGGAGAACTCATTTGCTCCCATGATTTCAACTACCATCAATATGTAGATGTTTTCCCAATTCACTGACCTCTTTCCTTCTCTACAGTTTTACATTTCTTCCTGGCTTCATGACATCTCCACTTGGATGTCCCACAGACAGCTCAAACTTAACAAGTTCAAAGGAGAACTCCTCATCTTCCAATCCAAACCCTGCCCTTCCCGTCTTTCCCATCACTGTAGACAACACCACTACTTGCCACCTTGCAAGTCCATTACCTTGGCATTATCTTTGCTCTCTCATTCAATCCACATAATCACTCTGTCACCAAATCCTTATGACATCAATAAAATCCACCCCTTCCTCTCCATTCAAACTGCTACTACACTGACCCAAGCACTTTTCCTACCCCATCTTGACACTGCATTAGCCTCCTTGCTAACCTCTCAGCCGGCTGTTTCTCCCTTCTCCTTTACTCTGCTGTCCAGATCATTTTTCCTACAATAACTGTCCTGTCCAAATATCCCCACTCCTCAAGAACCTCCAGTGGTTGTCCATCCACTTCCACATTAAATGGAATAGAGAATAGAGTAGAGAAGCAGCGTGGCTCAGTGGAAAGAGCACAGGCTTCAGAGTCAGAGAGTGTGGGTTCTAATCCCAGTTCCATCACTAGTCAGCTGTGTGACTTTGGACAAGTTACTGAACTTCTCTGTGACTCAGTTACTTCATCTGTAAAATGGGGATTAAGACTGTGAGTCCCACATGGGACAACCTGATTACCTTGTATCTCCCTCAGCACTTAGAGCAGTGCTTGGCACATAGTAAGCACTTAACAAATACCATCATTATTGTAGAAACTCTTTAGCATTGGTTTTAAAGCAATCAACTCCCTCCCTCCAACCTTATCTCACTGATTTCCTACAACCTAGCCCACACACTTTCCTCCTTGATAGCAACTAGTAGGGTCCACAATATTGTCAATGACCCCTTGTCCACCTCCTCCTTCTGGCCTGGAACTCCCTCTCCCTTCATATCCACTTTCCCCACCATCAAAACCTCATTAAAATCACATCTCCTCCAAAAAGCCTTACCCAACTAAGCCCCCCTTTCCTCTACTACCTCTCCCTTCTATGTCACCCATGAACTTGGATTTGTATCCTTTATTCACCCCACCCTCAGCCCCACAGTACTAACATATATCTCCATAATTTATTTTAATATCTTGCTCCCCTTCTAGATTATAATCTACCTGCAGGCAGGGGACATGTCTACCCACTCTGTTACTGTGTGCATAACACTGAACTAAGTGCTTAGGAGAGTACAGTGTAAGTGTTCAATAAATAAAATTGATCAGTTGATTCAATCTTCCACATTCTATAAATTTAATAAATCCCCACATATCGGTGTAAATATTTTTGGTTTTCCAATTTGGTGACAAAAACAACTGTCTGAAAACACCATTAAAAATACTGTTATATTAGAGAAAATTGGCATAGGGACCTAACATAATTGTTCACCTGTAATGCTGCATGGAGCACTGAAATTGGCAGCACTAAAAATCAGGTTTATGAAGATTATCTTTTCTCCATTGTGTAACCATCCTCAAATTCTCCTCCATTTTAGAAACCTTGCATTTTTAAATGGTAGCAACAGCTGAATTCCTTAATTGTAAATCAAGATGCAGTGAGCATTAAACATATACAGGTTCTATACAGAATAGAATTGGTTCAAGATTCTACTGAGTTTTCCACAGTGGTAGAGATTCAGATATGTAAGGCAAAAAAAAAAAAATTGGGGACAAGATGAGAACAACATTTTGTTTCAGTTATGTTCAATCTATCCCTCATTGTCTTCAAGTGGTCTCTAGAGAAGATGGTCCAGAAACTGTGAGAAGAGTGGATTAAAAGAAGAGAACGAATTGATTTCTGTGCACTGAACAGCCTTTCCTTACACATCCAGAAGTTGATATGGAAGAATGTAGAAAGCAAACCAGTGAAAAAAGGATCAGAGCTGCGTGTAAGTTAAACAGTGAGAAAAAGTGAGAAGATAATGGAAAAGAGTAGGCAGAGTTGACAAGAGTCTGAAGGTATGAAAAAAACAAGTTTAATTTAATGTGAAAAATAACAAGAAATCCATAATAAGACTGAAAAGCAAGGAGATAATGGGCTTGAGTGATTCATTTCCTTTAATTTTTTTTATAAACTACAAGTATAATATACAACTTAAAATTCAAGGCTGAAAATATCAAGGGCGGGGGGGCATAAATTCAGCTCCCTTATTATTTACCAGTATAAATCCTAGCCTTTGTTAGCTGAATTTCACATAATGAGATCCCTATTTTCTTCATTTTTTCCACAGTAAAGTTTTAATGCTTGGAGAAAATGTATTTTTGAAAGATCCCAAAAGAGCAAGGCCACATACCAAAAGAATAGGTTCTGAATTATCAGTAATTTAGTAATTTGAAAATCATTTCGTGTTATGCTTTTACTTTTAAAAAATATACCACTGATGGTCTAGCTGTCACTTGCAGAGTCAAAAAATGCAGCTTCTTCGTGTTGATAGGTGAAATAAACCAAATGTTTGGTTCAAATTGTTGATGAGATTTTTATAATAATAAGAAATGTCAATCTTAATTTAGCAGAGCCACCTGTAGAGTCAAGTAAGGGAGTTAAAACTGAGATGGTCCATTTAATTGTTAGCTAAAATTACCAACCATAATGTTATTTGGTACAAAATGTGGCTGTAGTGTACGTAATAAGGTCACTTTTTCCCTAGAAACAGAATTTGACCATCAGCTACCAAAGAGCTGTCAACCAGAAATGACTTTCAGTCATTATTACTGACCTGGGCCTGGTTCAAATAGCAATTTAGAGGTGATGATCACTCCATGGATATTGACAAATGTCTGAGTCATCCCAATTCCCACTCAATTTGCAGGAGATATACTTAAGTGTTGAAGTGAAGGCTATGCCCTAAACAAGGAAAACAAAAAGAAACCCATGGGGGGGGGGCGGGGTGTAGCTGTTAGAAAGGAATCATACTCTTGCTTTTTAGCACAATCACATGGCCATGAAACAGAGTTTCAGTGTACTTCAAAGCAGCAGTCTATTAGCAGGCAGAAATATAAAACAAGGCCACTTTCTGAATATCTGCCCATTGATTATACAAATAAAGATTAGCATTGAGGTTTAATTTGTGCCAGGTTTTACTAGGGCTCAATCGTAGGACCTGTGAAGAAGTTGCATAATGAGAAGCATCATTATCATCATCATCATCAATCGTATTTATTGAGCGCTTACTGTGTGCAGAGCACTGTACTAAGCGCTTGGGAAGTACAAGTTGGGAACATATAGAGACAGTCCCTACCCAACAGTGGGCTCACAGTCTAAAAGGGGGAGACAGAGAACAAAACCAAACATACTAACAAAATAAAATGAATAGAATAGATATGTACAAGTCAAATAAATAAATAAATAGAGTAACAAATATGTACAAACATATATACAGGTGCTGTGGGGAAGGGAAGGAGGTAAGATGCGGGGGTGGAGAGGGGGACGAGGGGGAGAGGAAGGAAGGGGCTCAGTCTGGGAAGGCCTCCTGGAGTAGGTGAGCTCTCAGTAGGGCCTTGAAGGGAGGAAGAGAGCTAGCTTGGCGGATGGGCAGAGGGAGGGCATTCCAGGCCCGAGGGATGACGTGGGGCAGGGGTCGATGGCGGGACAGGCGAGAACGAGGTATGGTGAGAGAAGCACTGTGGCTTAGTGGATAGAGCATGGTTCTGCGTGTCAGAAGGACCTGGGTTCTAGTCCTAGCTGTGTCTCTTGTCTGCTGGGTGACCTTGGGCAAGTCACTTTACTTCTCTGTGCCTCATTTACTTCATCTGTAAAACGGGGATTAGGACTGTGAGCCCCATATGGGATAGGGATTGCGTCCAACCTCATTACCTTGTATCAATCCAAGCACTTAGAACAGTGCCTGGTACATAATAAGCGCTTAACAAATACCATTAAAAAAACACCCAACAACCTGTGGACAGAGAACTACATGATCAGTGCTGGATCCTTGGGTATTATATCTAGTGGCAGGGAAGGGAGGAAAACGAAACATTCTGATTTGGTCTGTGGCTGTGGGGATGAAATGGAAATGAAGCTGGCAGCTAAGACACAGCCTATAGATAAAAGGGAGAGGCATCCATTAATAGAAGAGTTTATCCTCCTCAAACCTCTCTTCTTCCCCACCACCCCAAAACCATAACAGTGGGAATGTCAGTGAACAGAACCTTGGACCCCTTCTCCTAGTACAAATTAAGCTGTTAGGTGTTATTTTCAAAAGAGGAGTATACCAAATTATGAATTCCATGATATCTACTTCAACATGCAATTACTTACAGGTTGATTTTCTGAAGATTTTAGTTATTTCTAATCTTGCTGATTTAAGTCTCTCAGCTCTCTTCTGTTTTTGTCTGCCACAGTGTATTAATAGCACTTCCTCCTCAGATAAACAGCTTCTTTCACTCGTCGGTTTTGGGAGACTAAAGATAGGTGCAACTGTATCTGTAATCCAAAATTACATTTTTGGCATAGCTAATATGGCCAAAGTCTATAATAATAATGATGGCATTTATTAAGCGCTTACTACGTACAAAGCACTGTTCTAAGTGCTGGAAAGGTTACAAGGTGATCAGGTTGTCCCACAGGGGGCTCACAGTCTTAATCCCCATTTTACAGATGAGGTAACTGAGGCCCAGAGAAGTGAAATGACTTGCCCAAAGTCACACAGCTGACAATTGGCAGAGCTGGGATTTGAACCCATGACCTTTGACTCCAAAGCCCGGGCTCTTTCCACTGAGCCACACTGCTTCTCCTATCTATGAACCGATGGATTTGAATCACTTTATATTGGATCTTGTGTTTTATAGACAGTGGGATTGTTTCTATCTTGAATAGTTAGCAGATCTAGAATTTATATCCTCTCCATTATTTTAAAAATCTCTCATTCATAGTGCTAGAATTCTGAAGTATTTTAGTTCTACAAAATTGTCATTCTTTGCAATGGCTGGCTAAAATATCTTCAGTAAAGGCATATTTAAAAATATATATATTATTTCACAGGGCATGGCCATGAACTTTGTAGACTAACTTACCCAGTTGTCATTCCTTCCATCATGACCCAAAATCATCAAAGTGAAATTACCTGACGTGCAATCAATCAATGGTATTTATTACACTCTAAGTGCTGGGGAAAGTAAAATACAGTAGAGTAGTGTGTACTATGAATGAAAGTCATGCACTTCTAAGTTGTAATGCATGTGGTAAATCTTCTAAGGTGCTAAAGCCAGGATTGGCTACAGACTTCCAGCCTCCAAGAGTCGTGGAAAATTTGCCACTAGCTCCCTCTGACATCCTTCTACTATGGGTGCAGAGCTGGATTAATGCAGGGGCTAACCTGGGTTTTGGGGAGACTTCAGCCCTACCCCGAAAACTGCACCAACTCTGGACCTTACCAACATAGATGCAGCTTGGTACTATATAAAGATGTCATCCTTTCCCATAGGCCCTGTACATCTTCACATCAGGGCCCCCAGGGAGAATCTTGACAACTCTGTGGTCGACAAAGCCCTACCGATAGCTCACCTCATCCAGGAGGCCTTCCCAGACTGAGGCCCCTTTTTCCTCTCCTCCTCCCCATCCCCATCCCTCCCACCCTACCTTCTTCCCCTCCCCACAGCACTTGTATATATTTGTACAGATTTATTACTCTATTTTACTTGGACATATTTACTATTCTATTTATTTTGTTAATGATGTGCATATAGCTTTAATTCTATTTGTTCTGACTATTTTGACACCTGTCTACATGTTTTGTTTTGTTGTCTGCCTCCCCCTTCTAGACTGTGAGCCCGTTGTTGGGTAGGGACCGTCTCTATATGTTGCCGATTTGTACTTCCCAAGCGCTCAGTACAGTGCTCTGCACACAGTAAGCGCTCAATAAATATGACTGAATGAATGAATAAATGAATGAATGAGGGAGGATTTTTAATAGGCCACCCACAGCTCTCTGCCTTCTCTGCTGCTATTCTAGTGGACGATGCTGTATTGACAACATTATGCATCACTGCACGTGAAGCCATCCAGGGTCATGTTGGGGGTGGGGATCCACTAGGCAGTCTAGCCCCTAGCCTAGGTTTCAGTTTACATACCCCTGCCTGAGTACATTTTATAGATCATGCAGCATAACGTAGTGAATGACATCAAGTGAAACTCCATTCAAACCCCCAATCTAGAGCATTTGACTAGGGGACACCTGATCTTGTCCTCATTCTTCACTTTACCCCTCTTCCAAATCCATTATATTTCCTTCCCAGGTCCCTGTTCACTTTAAGTGCAGCTTCGGATTACAGGGGAGGGAGGCTAATTTGTCACCATGGCTGCCCTCTCTGAAGGCAGAAGCAGCATGGTATAGTGAATAGAGCATGGTCCTGGGAGTCAAAAGTCATGGGTTCTAATCCTAGCTCTGCCACTTGTCTGCTGTGTGACCTTGGGTAAGTCACTTCACTTCTCTGTGCTCAGTTACCACATCTTTAAAATTGGGGTTGAGACTGTGAGCCCCATGTGGCACAGGGACTGCATCCAACCTGATTTGTTCCCATTCAGCCCAGTGCGTAGTACAGTGCCTGGCACATAGTAAATTCATTCATTCATTCAATCGTAATTATTGAGCACTTACGGTGTGCAGAGCACTGTACTAAGTGCTTGGGAAGTACAAGTCAGCAACATATAGAGACAGTTCCTACCCAACAATGGGCTCACAATCTAGAAGGGGGAGACAGACAACAAAACAAAACATGTCGACAGGTGTTAAAACCATCAGAATAAATAGAATTATAGCTATATGCACATCATTAATAAAATAGGGTAGTAAATATGTACAAATATACACAAGTGCTGTGGGGAGGGGAAGGAGGTAGGGTGGGGGGGTGAGGGGGTGGGGAGGAGGAGAGGAAAAGGGGGGCTCCCAAATACCACAGTTATTATTAAAGTATTTCCTGACTCAATCAATCATATTTATTGAGCGCTTACTGTGTGCAGAGCACTGTACTAAGCACTTATTACTTTAAGCCAGGTCTAATTAAGGAACATGCAAATGGATTGATCAAACTCTCTCAAATCAGTTTAATTTATTTGGACTTTCTCTTCAGGGGGCACACATCACTATACTTATTGGCAGTACCATCATCATTGCATTTTAAAATGGACAAGAGTATCCCAACTACTGTTCAGGTTACTGCACATCTCCTAGCTAACAATGAATTTATTTTTTTGAGTCTATAGCGGGATGCAAAACAAGTGAAAATTAATATTATCAAACTAATTTGCATATACATTCTAACTTGCTGCTTATAAGAAACTCGAAGGTAAGCTATTTGAAATACAGAATGTTTACACGGTGTGAAGGTAATGGAAAATCCTAGAAATACCATCAAAATTAATTGATATCAAGATCACTGGAAAAATATGTTAGTTACAGACTTTTATACAAACAAAAAACCCAGCTGCTTTAAACAGGAAAAAAAAGACTGCTACTTTGTTACTAAAAGCTGTTCTGGCTGTGAAAATGACATTTCTTTGCAAAAGAGACAACTTTCAATTCAAGTCAAATTAACAATTTCATTCAGGGTGATATTAGATACTTGACAAAAAAAGCTGTGCTCTTTAGTATAAATGACACATTGTATCTTTAGATTAATGTTGTACTTTTTTATTAATGTTGCTAATTCACATTACTTGCAAAATATTAGCATCCCTACTGACAAACACGAAGTGAAATAAATACTGTTTTTTGAACAACTTTAGTTCCTGGAAATGGGATAGGAGATTGGAAAGAGGGTAACAGCATTTGCAGATAGGTAGAGGATCCAACTATCAGGTTAAAAAGATTCCATTCTTGATCTAAAAATGTGTTCTAAAGTCAAAAAACTTTGGTTTTATAGGATTTTATTTTTATGATTTCTTCATCCAAGTGCTCCTTGCAAAGGGAGTTGGGGTAGTGGGTGATATCAATGAGCTGATCTGAGAAAGGAATGGTGGAGGAGATTCTGGTGAGGGTAGAGAACAGGAAATTGTTGGGACTGCAGCAGCTGAGAAGAAGCACATCTCTAGGGAGTATCTGGGTAAACTAATCTACTTTAGGATCCTATCAATTAGGAGTTGAGTGTGAGAGAGAGAGAGAGAGAGAGAGAGAGAGAGAGAGAGAGAGAGAGAGAGAGAGAGAGAGAGAGAGAGAGAGTGTGTGTGTGTGTGTGTTGGGGGGGCAGGGGGAGCAAGGAAGGCTGTTAAAAAACTGAAGTATTCCTCTCTCCCACCCAACTAATTAGAAAAAAAAACCTTGTGTGGCCATAGCCCCAATCTACCTACCCAGTGAGACTTTTAATGGCCCCCAGATTCTGCACCTTTAGGGACCCCAGCCCATTCCAGCAAGCAGGGTTCTGGAGAACTGGCACTGCATAAAAAGGTTTTGATCAGTGATCACAAACTGTCTAAAGTTCCACTCACCAGGAAGGCAAGGAACCCTCAGGCTAGGGGCCTCAACTGGCCCAACCTCAAAGATGGAGCAGCCTTGGGGGTGGGGGGAAAAAAACACAAAAACCAGGCATCCTTGTTTATCTCAGAGATGAGATAAAATAAGGATGGGTGGGAAGACTGCTCATGATGGGAGAAGACAGAAGAGCCAAAGTGGGGAGTGTTCAACAGAAGCAAACAAGAGAACCTATCAATTCAAGCAGACAGATGTTTTGGTTTTAATTTGATTTTTTTTTAAATGAGGGATAAAAATTGAGATAATATTGGAAAAATCCTGAAAATTCCTTGACCTTCATATAAAGTGAAGAAAATGACTCCGAAGGTTAATCACTAATTAAAATCCAATGGAGAGAGTCAGTTTTTCCTAAATAAAAAGAAAAACAAATGAATTTCCACTTAGCATTTTCCTATGTTAGAACCTAGACCCTTCCCTCTGCCACCTGAGCTTTCAGTTGTTACTGGAATAAGTGTGTTTGGGAAAGAGCCACGGTCATGGAGAATATTCATCATAGGATAATTTAAAATCCAAAAGAAATTGAGCAACTTAGTTTATTTGACTATGAGGGACTACAAAGATGGTTTTCTTTCTAAGACTCTATAGCCTGTTCCTGAAGGAAACCTAACTGTATTCTATGAACAGATTGATTTTAAAGTGTTTATGAGTTAATAAATCCCAGGTTCATATTCACTTTATTTTTCAGGATATAATCCAATCTGTATCATGACTGAATTGAGTTTACTATAAACACTTATCAGTTTATAAGGTTTAGAAACTACTAATTTTATCAGGGGAAAGTCTGACACATACTCCTATTAGGAAGGCTGATAAAGAAGACATTTAAATTCATTATTTGGAGGGGGAAAAGCACAGAATTCCTGCCAGATTTTATTAACATTTTATCGTAATTTAAATGAGAAAAGTGTTTGTCAAAAATACAGAACAACCTACACAGACTCAACATGTCAAATTAATATGATAAAATTAGTAGTAATTTCAAGATAGGTTTGACATTTTGCTTTTTTGTCATTTTCCAAAAAAAAAGTAGTAAATAATATTGTTACAAATTCTGAGCTTCATGCAAATACATGCTGAATTAACCTTCTTTTACATTAAAAGCATAAGGCTCATTGTGTAAGTCAAGAAAGTATCTATGGTAAATATACAGTGATGTGAAGTAGTTCATTTTAATTACTATAATGTCTAGTAATGGCAATAAAAACAAAAGAACTAATAATATTAATAATAACTGTGGTATTTGTTCAGCACTGACTATGTGCCAGGCACTGTTCTAAGTGTTAGGGTAGATACAAGATAATCCGATGGGGCACAGTCCTTGTCCCACATAAGGCTGACACTAAAGAGCCGGGGCTTGGGAGTCAGTGGTCGTGGGTTCTAATACCAGCTCTGCCCCTTGTCAGCTGTGTGACTTTGGGCAAGTCATTTAACTTCTCTGTGCCTCAGTTACCTCATCTGTAAAATGGGGATTAAGACTGTGAGCCCCACATGGGACAACCTGATTACCGTGTATCTACCTCAGCGCTTAGATTGCATGTAGTAAGCACTTAATAAATACCATCATCATTGTATAGTAAGCACTTAACAAATACCATTATTATTATTATTTTACAGATGAGGAACTGAGACACAGTGAAGTTAAGTGACTTGCCAGACCACTCCAGGCCACATGGTGACCACAGCTGCACCTTTCTCCCCTCCTGGAACAGAGCAAAGTTTTTAGAGACTATGCATTTAGAGAACTTGGTGCCCACTCATCTCCCATCACCCTAGCTCCAGAGACACACTTCCCAAGTGGCCAGCAACACACCCACCCCCGACAGCGTTGCCAGGGAGACTGAAGCTGCAAGCCCCTTCCCTCCTGTAAAGGAGGTGAGGGATTCAAAAGCACCCACCATCGACCACAGCACCACCTTGCAACCCACCTCTAAGTAACTTGCCCCATGTGGTCAAGCCCCATCCAAGCTGCATGGAGACTAATAATAATAATAATAATAATAATGATGGTATTTGTTAAGTGCTTACTTTTCTAAGCACTGGGGTAGATACAAGTGAATCAGGTTTGACACAATCCCTGTCCCATGTGGGGCTCAAAGTCTCAATTCCCATTTTACAGATGAGGGAACTGAGGCACAGAGAAGCGACTTTCCCAAGGTCACACAGCAGACAAGTAGTGGAGCCGGGAATAGAACCCATGACCTTCTGACTCCCAGCCCTGTGCTCTATCTACTATACCATGCTGCTTCTCAGACTACAGATGCATGCCCCTTCCCTCCCGGAAAGGAACAGAGGATTAAAAAGCTGTCTTCTCAACTTCACTGAACCCCATATCAATGGTGGTCTGCCAATCCATGTCCTCTATCTCCACAATTCCACAGTTTCTTATTCTTTCCCATTGCCCCTCCAAGCTCCCTCACAACAGCCTGCACCTCCTCACCCCTACCTTCATATTCCCACTCACCATTCTCTAGTCTCATCTCCCGTCTCTTCTGAACTCCCTTTCTACTGTGTACTGTAGGACTGCTGTTCCATCATGGGCAAATTTCCCTTCATCCTTAACCTGCTCCTGGTCCATTGTCATCCTTCTTGCTTTCACCAAAATTTGTCCTCACCTCAATCGTTCCCTCTCATCTCTACTTGGCTATCTTGCCGACACCTCAAATTTAACATGTCCAAAATAGAACTCATTTTTCCCATCACCATAAACAGCACCACCACCCTTCCTCTCTCACAAGCCCATAACCTTGGCAATATCACTGACTCAGCTCTCTCATTCAATCCACATATTCAATCTATCACCAAATTCTGTTAGTTCTACTTTCAAAACATTGCTAAAATTTGCCCTTCCCTCTCCATCCAGTCTTCTACCACATCAATCCAAGCGCTTATCCTATCCTGCCTTGTTTATTGCATCAGCCTCCTTGCTGTCCTCCCTATCTCCTGTCTCTCCCCATTTCAGTCCATAATTCACTCTGCTGCCTGGTTCATTTTCTATAAAACAATCCATGTTTCCCCACCCCTCAAGGAACTTCAGTGGTTTCCCATCCACAAGCTAATCAAACTCTTACCATGGGTTTTAAAGCACTTAATCACCTTGTCTCATCCTACATCACTTTGTTGCTCCCCTACTACGATAATAATAATAATAATGGCATTTGTTAAGCGCTTACTATGTGCGAAGCACTGTTCTAAGTGCTGGAGGGTATACAAGGTGATCAGTTTGTCCCACGTAGGGCTCACAGTTTTTAATCCCCATTTTACAGATGAGGTAACTGATGCACAGATAAATTAAGTGACTTGCCCAAAGTCACACAGATGACAAGTGGCAGAGCTGGGATTAGAACCCATGACCTCTGGCTCCCAAGCCCGGGCTGTTTCCACTGAGCTGCTTCACCAACTACTACTACTACTACAACCCAGCCCACACACTCTGCTCCTCTAATGCCAACCTCACTCATCCTATCCCACCTGGATATTGCAACAGTCACCTTGCTGACCTCCCTGCCTCCTGTCTCTCCCCACCCCAATCCATATTTCACTCTGCTGTCCGGATCATTTTTCTACAGAAACATTCAGGACATGTCACCCTGCTCCTCACAAAACTCCAGTGGTTGCCATCCACCTCTGCATCAAACAAAAATTCCTCACCATTGGCTTTAAAGCACTGCACCACCTTGCCCCCTCTTACCTCACCTCACTTCTCTCCCTCTCCAACCCAGCACACTTCACCCCTCTAGTGCTAACCTTCTCACTGTGCCTTGATCTCACTGCCAACCTCTAGCCCGAGTTCTGCCTCTGGCCTAGAACGCCCTCCCTCCTCAAATCGTACAGACAATTACTCTTCCCCCCTTCAAAGTCTTGTTGAAGGCACACATCCTCCAAGAGGCCTTCCCAGACTAAGCCCCACCTTTCCACTTCTCTCACTCCCTTATACGTCACCCTGACTTGCTCCCTTTGGTCTTTCCCCTCCCAATCCTACAGTACTTATGTACATATTCATAATTTATTTCTTTGCATTAATGTCTGTCTCCCCCCTTTTAGACCGTAAGCTCGTTGTGGGTAGGGACTGTGTCTGCTTATTACTCTCCCAAGCTCTTAGTACAGTGCTCTGCACACAGAAAGTGCTCAATAAATACTCCAGTATTTACTGAATGAATGAATGAACCTACTCACTGTACCTCCATCTCACCTATCTTGCCACTGAACTCACGCCAATGTCCTGCCTCTGGCCTGGAACACCCTCCCTCTTCATATCTGATGGATGATCACTTTCCCCACCTTCAAAGCCTAACTGAAAGTACATCTCCAAGTGGCCTTTCACCCACTCCCTTGGAGAACTTATTTGCTCCCATGGCTTCAACTACCACCTCTATGCGGATGATACCCAAATCTACATCTCCAGTCCTGATCTCTCTCCCTCTCTTCAGTCTCACATCTCCTCCTGCCTTGGATTTCCTCCCATTACCTCAAGCTTAACATGCTCAAAACTGAACTCCTTATCTTCCCACCCAAACCCTTCCCATCACAGTAGCTGACACCACCATTCTTCCTATCTCACAAGCCCATAGCCTTGGCATTATCCTTGATTCCTTTCATTTATTCAACCCACTTACTCAATCCATCACTAAATCCTGTTGGTCCCACCATCACAACATTGCTAAAATTTGCCCTCTTCTCTCCATGAAAACTGCTACCATATTAATATAATCACATATTATATTCATTCATTCATTCGATCGTATTTTTTGAGCGCTTACTGTGTGCGGAGCACTGTATTATAGATAATTATATATTATATATAGTATATTAGAATAACATAATATAATCATTTTTCTACAAAAACGTTCAGGACATGTCATCCACTCCTCACAAACTTCCAGTGGTTGCTTATCCACCTCTACATCAAACAAAAACTCCTCACTATTGGCTTTAAAGCACTCAATCACTTTGCCCCTTCCTACCTCCCCTCACTACTCTCCAACCCAGCCTACACACTTCACTCCTCTAATGCTAAACTTCTCACTGTGCCCCTATCCTGTCTATCTGGCCGCCAACCCCTTGTCCACATCTGATCTTTAGCCTGGAATGCTCTCCTTCCTCAAATCCTGCAGACAATTACACTCCCCCCCCTTCTAAGCCTTATTGAAGGCACATCTCCTCCAAGAAGCCTTCCCCAAGCCCCCCTTTCCTCTCCTCCCACTCCCTTCTGTATCACCATGACTTATTCCCTTTATTCATCCCCCCACTGAGCCTCACAGCACTTCATTCATTCATTCATTCATATTTATTGAGTGCTTACTGTGTACAGAGCACTGTACTAAGTGCTTGGGAAGTACAAATTGGCAACATATAGAGACGGTCCCTACCCAACAACGGGCTCACAGCCTAGAAGGGGGTACATACCTGTAATTTATTTATATTAATATATGTTTCTCCCTCTAGACTGTAAGCTCATCATGGGTAGGAAATGTGTCAATTTATTGTTATATTGTACTCTCCCAGGTGCTTAGTACAGTGCTTTGCAACCAGTAAGTGTTCAATAAATACAACTGAATGAATGAATTACTAAGCCCTCATTTCCTCTTCCCCCATTCCCTTCTGTATTGCCCTTGCAGTAAGATTTGCACACTTTGTTCATCCCTCCATCAGCCCCATAGCACGTATGAGCACAGTCATAACTTAATCTATTCATTTATATTAATGTCTGTCTCCTCCTCCAGGCTATAAGCTTATAGTGGACAGGGAACTTGTTGACTAACTCTGTTATAATGTACTCCCCCAAGTGCTTAGTACAGTGCTCTGTATACAATAAGTGTTAAATAAATATGATTGATTGATTCATTCATTCACTTGCTGGCTCCTCCTTTGCCTCTTACTGTGGGCATCTAGCAAGGCTCTGTTCTGACTCCCTTGTTCTTTTTCACTCTACAATTACTCCCTTAAAAAGCTCATGTAGTCATATGGCTTCAGGTACCATCTCTAAGAGGGAACTGTAAATTTCTCCCCCTAAAACCCATTCCTCCACCTAGCATTCCCACTTCAGTCAATAACACCACCATCCTCCCTGTCCCAGAAGCCTGAAACTGGAGTGTCACCCTCAAACCATCACTGTCTTTCAACTCTCACATTCAATCTACTGCCAAATCCTGCTGGTTCTTCTTACACTAAAATCTCCCAAATCCTCCCCTTCTCCTACATTTGAATAGCTATCTCCCTGGTACAAGCTCATGGCTCAATGGAAAGAGCACAGGCTTGGGAGTCAGAGGTCATGGGTTCGAATTCCAGCTCCACAACTGTCAGCTGTGTGACTTTGGGCAAGTCACTTAACTTCTCTGGGCCTCAGTTACCTTATCTGTAAAATGGGGATGAAGACTGTGAGCCCCACGTGGGACAACCTGATCACCTTGCATCCTCCCCAGAGCTTAGAACAGTGCTTTGCACACAGTAAGTGCTTAACAAATGCCATTATTATTGTATCATGGTTAGACTATTGTATCAGCCTCCTTACTGATCTCTCTGCTTCCAGTTGCTTGACCCTCTAATCTATAAAACACATTGCTGCAAGGATCATTCTCTCTTTTCAAAATCTCTCCAGTGGTATCCTGTATCTCTCCACATAAAATAAAAACTCCTAACAATCGGATTCAAGGATCTCTACCAACTTGTCCTACCCTAGCTGCTCTCTTCACCTGTTATTCCCTAGCTCATGGTCTTCAATAATCCCTAGCTAACCTTCTAGATGTGCCTTGCTCTCAACTCTTATCTCAGTCCCTCATTCATAGTGGTTCCCTGGCTTGGAATTCCCTCCCTAAACCCTACAGACCACAGTCATCCCTACATTCAGTGCTTTCCTAAAATTCCAACTTCTTCACATATCCTTCCCCAATTAATTTCCAGAGTTATAAACAGTATAAACTCATGAACGTATGAATGTAGACCCTTACTCAGAACTTTTGTTTATATGTCTATTCAACCATAAATTTACATATTTATCTTGACTACTTTGTAAATATCTTTAAATCTGTGTTCCCCATTAGAGTGTAAGTTTCTTGTGGGCAGGAAATTTGTCATTTCTTTGGCTTGTACCTACTGAGCACTTAGTACAGTGCCTTGCACCAAATGGGTGTTCAAAAATACTCCTAAACTGCTACAATTAAAACATGTGGTAAACTGCTCAAAACCCCTCCAACTGACTCATTTACTAGGCTCAAAACCCATCTACATGACTCTGATTTTCATTATTAGTAGTACATGGTGTAATATCCATTTAATTCCCAATCAAGTGAAAATGAGAGAAAAAAAGTCACCGCTGTGGGGCAAACTGTTAAAGGTTAATTGGGTTTTAGATACTTATACCTAATTGTTCAAGATTTTATTCTAATATCAATTTCTATAATAATGCTAGTAACACCTAAGGCCATGTGGGATGGATTTCAACACAAATTATAATAAATCTCATCACCAAAAGGGGAAAAGTTGTTCATAGACACAATTCACATGATCTGACTGCAACTGAATCACACAAAATAGATAATGTTAATCAACCATTCTCCCAAATTTTATGTAGGCTAGGTCTGCCAGATCCAAGGGTCCATAATCCCCAAGTCAATAGCAACTCTCTAGGTAGCCATTAAAGACAGCTACTTCCCAGCACTTTATTATGACTGGACTACTCGGATCAGTTTTAAGGATTTTTTTATTGTGAAACAGGGATGTATACTGAGTCTGCTGCCAAAAGGATAGGAAGAATAAACCGCTCCCATTTGGGAAGGAATTTGTTCTTTGGGGCCACTGCAATGGGATTCAAGCAACCACTGACTTGTACCTCACCAGGCAGCAGCCTTGTTGGGTTTGCTAGATTTCAGTTTTGAGAATATGGGATACCTGGTTGCAGTTCACCTTTTTTTTTTCCATGGTATTTCTTAACTGCTTACTATGTGTAAAGCACTGTTATAAACACTGGGGTAGATAGAAAGAAATCAGGTTGGACAGTCCCTGTTCTACATGGGGCTCACAGTCTAAATTGGAAAAAGGAGAATTCTATCTCCATTTTACAGATGAAGTTACTGAGGCACAGAGAAGAGACTTGCCCAAGGTCACAGAACAGACAAGAAGTGGAGTTGGGTCCTCTGATTTCCAGGCCCATACTCTTTCTACTAGGCAACTGTGCTTCTCAACCCACTTTCTACTTCTGAGGCAGAGATTGTGTCACTAAAAAACAGGACCATTTTTGTCCCCCACTGCCCTTCCCTGCCCCAGTAGACTTTTCTGTGAAAATGGAATTAGGCAATGAAATAAGACCTAATCCCTCGTATATGGGATATCTAGTAGTAAGGCAATAGTCTTTATGTTCAACTGAAAGGGTAAGAAATATATTCCCCACTGAATGAGTTTGTTTATTCAATCCTGCAAAGCTTTGAGAAGTCACTTAACCTCTCTGTGCCCCAGTTTTCTCATCTGCTCTCCCTACCATGTAGACTGCTAGCCCTGTGAAGGATAAGAACTATGTCTGATGTGATTCTGTTGCATCTATTCCAGCACAAAGAGCAGTGCTTGACATCTAGTAAGTTCTTAATTAAATAATTATTGCTGTTTTTAAACCATCTCCCAAGAGTCTGATAGGGTTCCTGCTACTTTTAAAGTGTCTATCAATAGCATTTAGTACAGTGCCTGGCACATATGGCTGGCACACAGTAAACACTTAACAAATAACATTATTATTATTACCAGAGATACAGTTGGTTAAAACACAAGAGCCAGCCTTTGTATGCACCCAGTAAGGCTGGGATGAAGGGTCCCATACTAACTTTTAAAATCATGCATGCACCCATGGGTGAATTTTACCAGTGATATCTTGATGCTGCTTTGGGAAGCAGCATGGCCTAGTGGCAAGATCCCGAGATTGGGAGTCAGAGGACATGGGTTCTAATCCCGGCTCCTCCACTCATCTGCTGTGTGACCTTGGGTAAGTCACTTCACTTCTATGGGCCTCAGTTACCTCATCTGTAAAATGGGGATTAAGACTGTGAGTCCCATGTGGGGCTTGTATCCACCTTGTATCTACCCCAGTGCTTAGAACAACACTTGGCACATAGTAAGCGCTTAACAAATACCATTATTATTATTATTATTATTATTATTATTATCTTCTTAGAGCAAGGTATGTATACATAGCATGTATCATGTCCTGCAAAACAGAAAATCAGATTGATTATCATTCATTAAGATCTCTATTGGACCACATTTGTAAGTACATGAAGGTATTTTTAAAAACTAGTCATAGGCCTACCCTTAGACACATTTCCTATTATAGCAATGGTAGAAAGATAAAGTGCCTATTGAGCTGATCTCCACAAGGGTACTCCTCCCTTTTTAGCTTGAATAAAGCAATTGAATCACCATAGTCATCATTCATTTTAATGCAGCATGTTTGCCCAATTTCTAAAGCATAATTGGAAATAGTGTACCTTACAAGTCGGGCAATGGAGACGAGAAGCCCCATTCTTCATCGCATGAATGAATGTTGCCAGCTTTCATAAGGGATACATGAAATTTATTCTATTAGACATGTCATAACTTTGATGTTCAAGACTCCAGGGAAATTTATATGTATTCAAGTACAACATCAAGGATCTGTTGCAAAAAATGATAATACATTCCCTTTCTTAATAAAAAAGGTCTTCAAAACCCAAAGGTGGTGTTGAATTAATGGCAAAATGTGTACTGGCTGGTGTTTTGGCTACATGTAATTCTTATCTTCTTAATGTTTTCCCTTATATATTAAGATGATAGCTATATTTAATCAAATCTTCAATCTGGAGGATATACACCTACTTGATCAAATTTAATGATCAACTAAATTCCACCCAATCCACTCCACTAAAACTGCTCTCTCCAAGGTCACTAATGACCTCTTCCTTGACAAATTCAATGGCATCTACTCCATTCATCCTTGACCTTACATTGTCTTTCACACTGTGGATCACCTCCTACTCCAAGAAACACTATCGAACTTTGAATTCCCTGATACTTTTCTTTCCTGGTTCTCCTTCTATCTCTCTAGCTGTTCCTTCTCAGTCTCTTTCACCAGCTCCTCCTCTGCCTCTAACCCCCTAACTGTGGTGGTTGCTTAAGGCTGAATTCTGGCTCCTTTTCTATTCTACACCTACATCTCTACCTTGGAAAACTCATTCACTCCCATGGCTTCAAATACTACGTCGATGATTCCCAAGTCTGCTTCTCTTCTTCTCTGAAGTCTCACATTTCCTCCTGCCTTCAAGACAACCTCTCCTTGGATGTCCCGTTGACACTCAATTTATCATATCCAAAACAGAACTTCTTCCTCATTTCCCACCCAAATCGTGTCCTCACCCAGACTTTCTCATTACTGTAGACAACACTACTATCCTCCTTGTCTCTTTGTGTTTCCCTTTTTTATTTTAGACTGTGAGCCCACTGTTGGGTAGGGACTGTCTCTATATGTGGCCAACTTGTACTTCCCAAGGGCTTAGTACAGTGCTCTGCACACAGTAAGCGCTCAATAAATACGATTGATTGATTGATTGATTGATTGTCTCCCAAACCCACAACCTTGGCATTATCTTTGACTCATCCCTCTCTTTAAATCCACATATTCAGTTGGTCACTAAGTCCTGTTCCACCTCATCTCTGGAATCTACTCCAACCTCTCCAAAAGGCATGAAGATCCAAGCACTTGTCATATCCTTCCACGATGACCGTATCAGCCTCCTTTTTGAGCTCACTGTCTCCAGCCTTTTCCCTCTCCAGTCCATAGTTTACTCTGCTGCCAGTATCATTTTCTAAAAAATCATCCTGGGCACATCCAGGACACTCCTCAAAAACCTCAAACAGTTGCCCATCCACCTGTGTCAAACAGAAACCCCTCACCATAGGCTTAAAGGCACTCAGTCTGTTCTTTCCCTGCTACCTATCCTCTTTCCTCTCCCAGTACAACCCAGCTAGCACACATCGCTCCTCTAATACTAACCTACTTACTGTGTCTAGATTTAATCTCTCTCTCGACCCCTTGCTCAAACCCTCCCTCCTTTCTGGAACTCCCTCCCCCTGTGGGAGGGACAGGCCACCCCTTCCAAGTCTTCAAAGTTCTACTTAAAACCATAGATCCTCCAGGAAGAGTACAGTGCTCTGCACACAGGAAGTGCTCAATAAATACAATTGAATGAATAAAGCCTTTCCTGATGAACTTCTCATATCCCTATTCTATTCTCCCTCCCTTCTGTGTCACCTATGCCTCAAGCCTGTGCTCCCTAAGCACTTTGATCTCACCATACCAGCTATCCCACAACACTGATGAACACATTCTTACACTTTGTTGCTTCCCCTACCTGTAATTCAATGTCTCTCTCTCCAACTAGATTGTAAGTACCACAAGGGCAAGGATCATGCCTACTGACTATTGTACTCTCCCAATTATTTAGTACAGAGTTCTGCACCCACTATGTACTCAATAAATACCATTCATTAATTAATTACAACTGTCCTATTCAGTGTAATTATTTGATAGATTTCAGTCTGAACCAAGTATATACCTATCATTGGAGGTGTCCTTAGGCATCATCCCAATTCATGTTTTGGTGCTTTATGACATCCATATTAAGTAACTAAGAGTAATAATAATTGTGGTACTCTACTAAGAGCTGAGGTAGATACAAGATAATCAGGTCCCATGTGGAGCTCACAGTCTAAGTAAGAGGAAAAATGGGCACTGAATCTCCATTTTGCAGATGATGGAACTGAGGTACAGAGAAGTTAGGTTACTTGCCTAAGGTCACACAGCAGGTACATGGTGAAGCTGAGAACAGAACCCAGGTCTTCTGACTCCCAAGATGGTGCTCTTTCCACTAGGCAACCCTGGTTCTCTATTTCAGAATCATGGGTTAAATATGACTTATGCTTGATATTTTAGGAGATATTATACATTTGGATCCTGATGCTCATAAAGAAAAGGAAAAGCAGTGGTTATTTGTACAGTGATCTCAGTATATCACTACAGTAAGAACAGTAAATAATTGGAAGAGGAGAAAAGCCAGGCTGCACTTATGCTAATACAAGAGGCAAAGTTTCACCAGTCATTTTAAATGGAAACTCTATTGTCAGAAGTCTAATTTTATACTTAATGCTTTGTCTAGTCAGTACAGCTTTTAAACACTTTCATATGATCATCTTGCTCTTACTGTGGAGTAATGGATATGACCTTCAGAGTCAAACACTACTATTCTTGAGGCAAAGAAACAACAGTTGACATGATGCTAATACATAGTAGGGTTATAGGGGAATCTAACATTGCTAATAAACAAAGAATGGCTAGGGTCATTTGCTGTAAAAGTGAAATTATGTGTGGGAATTTGTCCACAAAACTCTTAAAAGGATTTGATCTGATGCTTTAATTCATTCAATCGTATTTATTGAGCACTTACTGTGTGCAGAGCACTGTACTAAGCCCTTGGAAAGTACAATTCAGGAACAGAGACAATCCCTACCCAACAACGGCCTCACAGTCTAGAAGGGGGAGACAGACAACAAAACAAAACAAGTAGACAGGCATCAATAGTAGACAGGCAACAGATTCTTGAAGGAAAAGTCATTCCTTCTCCCAATAGGTAATGCCTACGCTGAGTCTATTTTACATCTACATCATGGCAGGCATTATACATTCATGCACCAATGGAAACTGCAAGAATTCTTGAACACCTTTAAGTAAATAGTTATAGGAATGATGTCTACTGAGTGTAATGCACCATACTAAGTGCTTGGAAAGTCTGTGGTATTGGAAGAGTTTCTCAGTGGATCAGAAGTATATTCTGACTCCAGTTTCAAGGTTTCTTCTCAGATCCGCAAACACTGCAGACAGACAAGGTTGAACAGGACTGGGACCTACCATATGGACCTGCTTTACTCCAATGAGGCTGAGGGAGGGGTCAAGGTGAGCACCTATCCGACCATCCTAAATTGGAGAAGCCAAAGGCCCCTGGTGAACTTCTCTGGGAAGGCAAATTTTCCGAGGAGTTGCCAGAAGCCAAATCTGTTGATATTGCCCAATACTTTTGCAGTATCTCCAGTAACTGTATATTGCCTCAACTTAAATTTTCTGCTCACAATTTCCCAATTACAGTCATCTAACAGACTTCAAAAATGAGTATGCAGCTGAAAGGAATTTAAAATGCTCCTATAAGTAGATCACTTCCAGAGATTGGACTCTTCCCATGTAAACAAGTGAGACATTGCCACAAGTGACCTATCAGCCCACCTATGAGAGCAAATTAATTACCCCTTGACATAAGTATCATATTTATATACCCATCTTGGTTTATAATGAGGTCTTTACTATGCAACCATATTTCAAGTAATTGTCATCTTAAGTAAACACATTTTAATTACTGTCATTTCTTTCATTATTTATTCTCTAGCCAACAATACACCTGTCACAGGAAACTTCTCATGTTTAACTGATTACCATCTCCTTCTGTTTTCTTGTGGCCTTGGATATCCCCATTTATTTCCTTGCGATCCAATTAAAATAAGCAAAGTGCACTAGGAGTTCACAAGGACTTGGAGGCAGGTGCGGTAGTCATCCACCCTACGAGGATTTTCAGTTTTTCATCTGCTTCTCAGATAGCATTTTCACACAACATTACAATGGTACATCTGCCTGCTGCAATTAGGGTGTTGCAAAGCCGGCGTTGATAAAGTGGCACTTGCTAAAAGCAAATATACAAGAAGTAAAATGGAAATCAATGTAATTGCAAGTTATCAACCTCAAATTTCATTGAGTTACAAGATACAGGGCTGCCAAATGAGAATGATTTTAGTCTATCCCAGTTACAAGTAATAATGGATATTCAAATAAAAATAGACTTTGGTTTAATTTCAACTTTGAATTTCTAATACTATAAATAAGTATGGCATTAAAGCCTAAATTTCTCTAGTTGGCTAATTTTAAATACTCTTAAAATACACTGTATCAAGCTTTTAGTTTTTCATCTGTGTGGTGTGAAATGTAATTCTGGGAAAGAAAACGGCCATGTATTTCACGACATTAAATTCAAGTTTTCTTATGCCATTAGATCACCAGAAGCTTCCCAATGCAGCTTTGGTCTTCCGTCACCCAGGGTTTCGTACACATTATTTTTTGCCTATTAAAATGAAATGGCAGTCCTTTTTTCAAGCTGTTGTGTACAGTTTTCCAGAGTAACTGGCCAGAATCCACTTTTTGATTTATAGCTCACAGATTCCTTGGTCATGTCTTTCCACAGGCTCAAATAGAGATAGTTCGGTAAACCTAGTGAGGAATAGTAAATTATTGCTTCAGCTCTGTAAGTGGCACCCTAGAGGCCTGAAACAGTTCATGCTACTTCCAAAAGTACTTAACCTTCTAGGAAATAGCTTATGCACTGGGAGACTTTCGCTTAGTAATCACCGAAAGCAACCCATTCGTCCGAGGCTACCGAGTGCACAGTAATGCACGCTCAGGAGCCATGCAGGTGAAAGTAACCTCACTCCATCTCTGCCTTTCTTCCTCATTTAGAGCTGGTATACACAGCAGTGTGTCTCATAGCAGAATCACAGGCAGCACATACAGGATCCTGGGCACACCCCCAAATGTCACTATGTGACAACCCATTCAAGGTCACCATATAATACGTTGGCTTAGTGCACAAAGTGATATTTTCTTTCCAGAGCCTGGATAAAGTCAATCAATTCTCCCCTTGTGCAGAAGGCAATGGAAGTGGGGTGGGGAAAATCTGGTTTACTACCAATATGGAGCTGACAGATGATTCACCTTGCAATTAAAATGTATTATTATTTTGGAGTACACTTCCTGAATACATCAATTAATACAGCATTAAATCAGTCTTAACTTAATCTTTGCACTGAAAAATAGACAAGAATAGAGGAAAGGGGAAAAAAACATATGAACAGCCCTTTATTTTATTTGAATTTCCATAGCCTCAAAATCCCTAAACTATCACCATATACACACACACATAAACTAACCTGAAAACAAACAAAAAACCCCACAGGAAATATTTTGGACACATTCTCCTTGAGAATTATCAACAGAAATCTAACTCATTGAATAAACAGAAGGCACAAAATCAAGTATTTTAAATTCATATGCCATGATTTAAAATCTGGGTGAGATTGCAATTTTGTGGGTTTGCTTGTATTCACAGGAAGAGCAGTTCAGGAGTTCCAGGTTCACAAATAGCTTTCTATGGATTTATTGTTTCTCCTGTTTACTTTAGCTCTTTGTCAGTCTGAGAGAATTGTGAGCATATTTTATTTTACATTTCAGTATGCTTTGATTGTCTCACTGATGCAGTGTCAATTTTATATCTAGCCTTCCTGCAGTGTCTTTATTCACTCACTGAAGCCAGCAGATAGAAATGCAGTTTTTAGAGCTTTCTGGGCAGACTCCCTGCTCTAGGTCTTGTCCCTTTAGCTATTAAATGTTTACTTTCATCAGAAATTGAAAAACACATTTTGCTCTGATGCTTTCTGAATCATATTGCGAGAGTTTGTATTATGTATCAGGTACAGGGGTTGAGAGGAAGGAGAGTAGATATACTGTAGAGATGTACTGTGAATAGGTGGCAATGACAAAAGTAATCCTCTTGTTTTCCAAAGGAGCTTGTGAAGGAGACCAGAAAAAGAAAAAAAAAAGAAAATATACCTTCTAACTCCTACTACACTTTGAAATATGAAAATACTGTGAAATAAGATGAAATTACACTGCCTACGGAAGATAAACAGAGTAACTGTTCAATGTTACCACAGACATTTTGACTAGGATGCAAAAGATTTAATTCCATTTATATAATGCTCTAACAATTCAATATCTGTTTGGCAAATCATTTGCCTCTCCTGCTTTCCCTTCAGAATACTTAAGATCTTCATCCACAGAATGCATAGAAATGTCTATTTGGAAAAGGACTGAAATTAGCAGATGCCTGTTCTTTTTTCCAAGTAAATGCAATTAAATCGGGTAATGCTGAAATTTTCATTGCTTGCCTGCCAGACATATGGAGCCAGAGCTGCTACTACTTCTTTTTCTAAGGAGACAGAAAATGAATCAAACAGTGTTTGTGTGAATATTTAGCAAAAAGATAAGAGCCATTCTTGTGTAAGTTGTGCAAAGGAATAATTCTAGTGGTAACAAGAAAACTGCAAGAAGGAGAGTACAGGTAACCTCCATGCTTTCCAGTGTAACTCTGATGCTACTGGACAAATCAGTCTCTTCATGATTATCTCTCCCTCCATAGTAGGAGGACAGGGAATACAAAGACACAATAAATGTTACTGAGTTGGACTAATGGTCCATTTAATCCAGGATTTTGTCTGACAGCGATAACATGGATATTTAGAGGAATGACTGCTTTCCTTGACATCCATCCTTGAGCTCCACAGATAACCCTTCCAGTCTTGGTTTAAGCTCAAGAACTTCAACTTCCTCCTCCACCAAACATGTAACCAAAGCTACTAAAAGGAGAAAAAGAAGTTACAGATCTAAGTTTAGTACCCTGCCTCTGTTCACCCTTTGGTGGTGATCCTAATCACTAGGGAAATGGCCAGAAGCTGAGTAAGGTAGAGAATAAAGGCAATGAATGATCCACAAGCTAGATCATTAACCCATGAAACACAGAGTCAACGAAAGCTGAAGTGAAATTGTTATTTAGAAAAGTGAAATCATAGTTCCACAAAAACTATTTCTAGGGTTCTAAATATACGAGAGATACAAGTCAAGGAGTACAGTCCAGGCAACACAGTGAACGATAAATCATGAAAGATGGCAGTGTGAACTTTTATATGTCAGATATTTAGTTATGAAATTTAGCAGGTGCTTACTCTGTGCTAAGTATTGTGCTAAGCTTTCCCTGTCTGGATCTCTGTTTACATGACCATCTGTCTATTCAAATTCCAGGTCTCTGACCCCTTGGTTCACTAGGCTATCATCACCTCACCCATTAGTTCCTGATACCAACCCAATAAATCAGAGCTCAGACTAAGGAATAGGAATAATATAATAAAGCCTTAGTGCTCAATTAAATGTCTGTTTGGTTTAATACTGAGTCTATATAAAAACTTACTGACAATAATAATAATGGTATTTGTTAAGCACATACCATGTGCCAGACACTGTACTAAGCACTGGGGTGGATATAAGCAAATAGGTTTGGACACAGTCCCTGTCCCGCATAGGGCTCACAGTCTTTAGTACACTGCATATTTAGAATCAAAGTATATATTTTGGGAAACAGCAAATAAGCTATAGCACAGATATATAAAATCAATCCAATAAATTCACCAATAACTACATACGAATATTGAGATTGGGGGGGGCATAGCAAAACCTGGATGAGGGGGTAATAATCTGGAAGTAGCTGACTTTAAAAAAGGGCTTTAAAGGAGAAGATGAGGTGTAGTTTGAGAGAGTTTGTGAGGGGAAAGAGGTGAGCAATAATCAGAGGATGGAGGGTAAAGAATGAGGGACAGTTGAGAGATTTGCTTGGGAAGTGCAAATGGTGGGTTAGAAGAGAGCAGATAAATCGGTGGTCTATATTGAGCCCTTAGTGTGTGCAGAGTGCTGCACTTGGAAGAGTACAATATCACAGATTTGGTAGACATGATCCCTGCCCACAAAGATATCACAGCCTAGAAATAGGTAAGAGGGAGTCAGTTTATGGAAAGACTTGTAGTTGAGCTTTTTACTTTAAGGGGACAAGAAAGGGACTTATCTCCCTGCCTCACATGCTTGGCCTGGGCCTTCCCCCACAAGGCCCTTATTTCCTCTTCCACTCTCCTTTGCACTGCCCTCGCACTTGGATTTGTACCCTTTATTCACCCCTCAGCCCTACAGCACTTATGCACATATCCATAATTTATTTACCTGAATGTTTGCCTCTCCTTCTAGACTGTGGGCATTGTGGGCAAGGAATGTGTCTGTTATACTGCATTCTTCCAAGCACTTAGTACAATGCCCTGCACAAAGTATACTCTCAATGAATATGATTGATTGTTGATTGATAGATCAATTGAACTCTGGGATTGGTTGGAGAGCACCTGAAGCAACTTGGCTTAGTGGACAGAGCATAGGTCTAGGGAGTCAGAAGGACCTGGGTTCTAAACCTAGCTCCACTGTGTGTCTGTTATGTGACTTGGGGGAAGGCACCACTCCTCCAAGAAACCTTCCCTCTTTAAACCTTCCTTTCCTTTTCTCCCACTCCCTTCTGCATTACCTTAATTTACTCCCTTTATTCATTCTCCCTCCCAGCCCCACGATACTTATGTACCTATCTGTAATTGATTTATTTATATTAATGTCTGCCTCCCCCTCTAGACTGTAAACTCATTCATCCAATCGTATTTATTGAGCGCTTACTGTGTGCAGAGCACTATACTAAGCGCTTGGGAAGTACAAGTTGGTAACATATAGAGATGGTCCCTACGCAACAATGGGCTCACAGTCTAGAAAGGGGAGACAGACAGCAAAACAAAACATGTGAATAGGTGTCAAGTCATCAGAATAAATAGAAGTAAAGCTAGATGCACATCATTAACAAAATAAAATAAGGGAGGTGTTGGTTTTACCTTAGGGACATCTCCAGAATATGCACTTTCCTCTCCAATCAAACTACTTCCACTTGGACCCAAGCACTTAACATATCTCAGCTTGATTACTCCAACACCCTAATTGTTGACCTCCCTGTCTCCTGTCTCTCCCCACCCATTCTAGTCCAAACTTTGCTGCCCAGATCATTTTTCTACAAAAATGTTCAGTATATGTTTCCCCACTCCTCAAAAACTTCCCAGGGTTGTCCATCTGACTCCTGAGTGTGGGCTTTAAGGCATTCAACCAGCTCTACCCCCTAGATTGTAAACCCTCTGGGAGACAGGAACTATGTCTGATCTGATTATCTTCTATTACCCTGGTGCTTACTCCAGTGCTTGCCGTATAGTAAGTGCTTTATACCACAATTATTATTATTGGGGCTAGCCTGGGCCCCCCAAGACTAGGTTGGGGATTTTTCTCTCCCTCTCTGGACTCTGAAGGCAGATAGGGGTTTTTCCACACCTGCTGGACTCCAGAGCCAGAATAGGTTTTTCTCACTCCCACTGAAAGCTAGCTAGGGGGAGATTTCAGCTCCTAGAACCATTCTGCCAATCTGCTCCCCTGAAATCACTCCCATTGACATCACACCTTCTCAAAGTCATGTCCCAAGTGCTTCCCAGTACTCAGAATAAAAATATGGCATCTATGTTGGGCCCCCATCCATTTTTGCATGTAGTTACAACATTCAGCACTCACTTTGTGATTTATATAGTACAGTGTTACATAATTCAGGGTAGGAATGTCATGGGACGAATCCTGCTGTTTCAAGTGGAAAATATGAGGGCGGAACTCTCCCTCAATATCCAGGCCCTCGCGGTCATGGCCTGTCTGTGCTTAGCAGAACCGTAAGTCACGCTCCCTCTTGCCCGTCAACCGCAAGGTTTCGAACGCTTTTCCTGTGCAGATCTGTTTGTCCTTTGGTTGTACTCTCCCCAGCGCTTAGTACAGTGCTTTGCACACAGTAAGTGCTCAATAAATACAATTGAATGAATGAATGGGACAATTGGTTAATTGATGACCTTGAGAAACTCATGCTGCCTGTACAAACCCAGAGTCAATTAGCATCCTTGGCAGAGCATATGATCTTGGCATTTTTCCCTCCTTCTTCATCTTCCATATTTTCACCCTGGACCTGCATTTCAATAAGTTTATTTATCACTAGAATTCTGTCAGGCCTAGGCTGCTTACCACGTTCCACTGAAACCTGTGATAAACTTTGCATCCTAGGACAACCTATGCAGGTTATTACTTGAGCAATTAACTGATTGACACAATCATTACATGATCCATTTTAGGAATCTCTTTAATAGGCTGAGGCATTGCTCTTGCACAGTGGCAATGACAGCCTTGATGTATATTATCAATAATATCAGAAACAATTAGGTGTGGGATGTTAGAAAATTCTCTAATGGTGCCCAAAGAAATAAAATAAGGAAAAAAAACTTAGGTATATAGTAATTAAACTGTTCATGACTGAATATAATTATATCATTATGTACACAGCCCTGTTTCTCTAGTTTGGATCGTTGCATGACAATGTGTCAAAATCTCCATAATAATGTCCAATTCTTTTTTATCATTTTCTAAAGGGATTACTTTGAATATCTTTTTTCAGATAAAAAGACTTTAAGAAAAAATAACAAACTTCAATTGTTCAAACATTTGGAGATTTCCTGTTATGCCTTCATTTCATTCTGAATCAGTTTTAGAAGAATAAAAAAGATAAACCCCTCATCAATATCAAAATTATTTAAGTGCCTATATTATGTAGGATACTCTACTAAATGCTTGGGAGTTCAGTGAAAAGTAATCATAGTCCCTGACCTCAAGGAGTTCACAATTTATAGGGAAAGACAAATAAACAGTTAACAGCTCAGCACTTATACACCTTCCATCATTGAGGATGATGATCTAGGAACAAACATTTACTGACAACAAGTGAAGACATGACTTTCAGGACAATTTCATGAAGTAACTCCTACTGCAAAACCATGAAAAAATGACAAAGTCAATGAACCAATCCTATCTATTGAACACATTGTATGTCGAGCAGTGCACTAAGAATGCTGACCCCTAGCCCATGTCCTGCCTCTGGCCTGGAATACCTTTCCTCCTCAAATCCGAAAGACAAATAATTACTCTCCCCTCCTTCAAAGCCTTATTGAAGGCACATCTCCTCCAAGAGGCATTCCCAGACTAAACCCCACTTTTTCTCAACTCCCACTCCCTTCTGCCTCACCCTGACTTGCTTCCCTTTGCTCTCCCTGTTCCCATCCCCGCAGCACTTATGTACATACCTATAATTTTTTTTTATTTGTATTGATGTCTGTTACACCCCCCCGCCCCCATATAGACTGTAAGCTCTCTGTGGGCAGGGAATGTCACTGTTTATTATGTTTTTCTTTCCCAAGCACTTAGTATAGTATTCTGCACACAGTAAGTGCTCAATTAATATAACTGAATGAATGAATGAATGAACGAGAGTACAATATAATAGAATTGGTAGATGTGTTCCCTGCCCACAGTGATCTTACAGTCTAAAGCTTTGAAATCTGATGCTGTCTATAGAGAACCACTGCAGGGAGAGGATATTCACTAAGATGTCTGTACACACTCTTCCTCTACACCTGGAATACAGAGGAATTCAGAAGAGCCCACTGTTATCTTCAAGAAGATGAGAGGACTGACCGAGGATCCTATCTGGGGAGACATGTGAGGATAATGTCTGATTATAGGATTCCCAAGCAGCGGCTGCAGAATGAACTGCACCTTCAAAGCCTTATTGAAGGCACATCTCCTCCAAGAGACCCTTCCTAAGCCCTCATTTCCTCTTCTCCCTCTCCTACCTGCATTACCCTTACACGTGGATCTGCACCCTCTATTCATCCTTCCCTCAGCCCTTTTGTTCATATCTGTAATTTATTTAATTTATATCTGTAATTTTAATGTCTTTTCCCCCTCTAGACTCTAAGCTCATTGAGAGCAGTAGACGTGTCTACCAAGTCTATTATATTGCACTTTTCCAAGCACTTAGTACAGTGTTCTGCACAAAATAAGATTTAATAAAAACCACTGATTGATTGAACTGAAAGGGGGCATATAATAAGAAAAATTGTGGTATTTGTTAAGCATTTAACAGCATGGCATAGTGGATAGAGCATAGGCCTGGGAGCCAGAGGCTCATGGGTTCCAATCCTGGCTCTCATGGGCAGGGAATGTGTCTATTTATAGTAAAATTGCCCTCTCCCAAGCGCTTAGTACAGTGCTCTGCACACAGTAAGCACTCAGTAAATATAATTTACCAACTGACTGAAAGAGCTGGGATTAGAACACAGATCCTTCTTACTCCCAGGCCTGTGCGATATCCGTTAGGCCATGCTGCTTCTTTATTCTTTCTGTTCCTCAAGTCAGTCAATCAGTTGTATTTATTGAGTGCTTACTATGTGCAGAGCACTGTACTGAGCTCTTGGGAGAGTACAGTATAACAATATGACAGAAACCTGCCCACAATGAGCTTAAAGTCTAGAGCTTACCACCCATTTGTAGATGCACCTTCTTGGAGGGCCAACCTAACTCTTCAAGAGTTAAGGGCTTGCAGAGCAGCAATGTGGCCACTGGAAAGAGCTCTGGAGATCAGGAGACCTGGACTCTAGTCTCACCTCTGTCCCAACTGACTCTGAACTAGACTTGTTGGGGGATCTTGGGTAAGTCATTTAACCTCTCTGTGCCCCAGTTTCCACATCTGTAAAATGGGGATAATAGCACTCAATACAGTGCCTGGCACATAGTAAGCACTTAACAAATACCATAATTATTATTATTCTTCTCTGGGCTTCACTCACCACATCTGTAAAATGAGAATTGACAGTGGGAGCCCCATGGAGGACAACCTGATTATCTTGTAACTACCCCAGTACTTAAAATGGTGCTTCGCACATAAAAAGCACTTAATAAGTACCATAATTGTTATTATTACTACCTGAATCAATCAGTCGTATTTATTGAGCACTTGCTGTTAAATATTCAGCAAGGCAGACTCTTAATGGAGTGTTGAGAAGACTTAGGGGACTATTTTCTCCAGGAATGATGTACTCCGGCACTTTTTGGTATTACTGTCATTGTGTTGCTTTTATTAATCAGTGGTATTTATTGAGCACTTCCTGTATGCAGAGCACTTTCCTAAGTGCTTGGGAAAATACAACAAAGCTGCTGTGAGACATGTTCCCTGACCACAAGGAGCTTACATTCTAGAGGGGGAGACAGACATTAATATAAAAAGATTATGGATATGTACATAAGTGCTATGCGGTTGAGGGTTTTTAACTGTAGTTCCTTATTCTAGAGTTGTTAACAAGTTGCTTGGTTATTTCTTTCCCTGTTAATCTGTCCTCCCTGACCCTTTTGGATTGTGAGGCCAGGACAGTGTCTGTATTATCCTTATTACTCTAGTAGTATAACTGATGGCATTTACTGAGCATGAGCCAAGTCAGTGAATCAACTGAATTTATTGAGCACTTACTCTGCACAGAGCACTGTACTAAGCGCTTGGGAGAGTACAATATAACAATAAACAGACATTCCCTGCCTACCCACACTGCCTCACATCTCATAGGGGCACCTATTCTGGGACTATGCTGGGCAAGTCAGTTTGGGTTTCTTGTTCCAATAGAGATGCTTTGATGTTGTCTTCTTGTATAGGTGTTTATTTTCCAGAAATTCATTCAATCGTATTTATTGAGCGCTTACTGTGTGCAGAGCACTGTACTAAGTGCTTGGGAAGTACAAGTTGGCAACGTATAGAGACGGTCCCTACCCAACAGTGGGCTCACAGTCTAGAAGGGGGAGACAGACAACAAAACGAAACATATTAACAAAATAAAATAATTAGAATAAATATATACAAATAAATAAATAAATAAATAAATAAAGTAATTAATACGTACAAACATATGTATATATGAGGGGGACGGGGATGAGGGGGAGGGGGATGAGGAGGGGCGTCTCCCCCACCTACCTGCTCCCGCCGCCTCAGAGCCATATTGAACGCTTCCTGTGTGCAGGGTGATTGGGGGACAACCTGATCACCTTGTATCCCCCCCAGTGCTTTAGTACAGTGCCCGGCACATAGTAAGCGCTTACCAAATGCTATAATTCTTCTTATTATTAATATTATATGTCACCATCATCGCCCCAAGTTCTATCCAGTCCCTGAACTGGGACAGTGTGGGCCGATGGAAGAGCCCGGAGACCCAGGTTAGAGTCTCAGCTCTGTCCCTGGGCCGCTGTCACCCCGGGCCAATCGCTGACCCTCTCTGAACCTCGGTTTCCCTCCACCATAAAACGCAGATAAGCCACCTGCTCTCCCTCCCTCTCACACTGTGAGCCCCCTGTGGGACTGCGACTGTTCATTCATTCATTCATTCAATCGTATTTATTGAGCGCTTACTGTGTGCGCAGCACTGGACTAAGCGCTTGGGAAGTCCAAGTTGGCAACATATAGAGACAGTCCCTACCCAACAGTGGGCTCACAGTCTAGAAGGGGGAGACAGAGAACAAAACAAAACATATTAACAAAATAAAATAAGTAGAATAAATATGTACAAGTAAAATAAATAAATAAATAGGATAATAAATACGTACAAACATATATACAGGTGTCCTATACAAAACCGTTGACAAATAGCCCCTAAGTAGCAGCAGGGGGAGGGGTTCAGAAATGCAAAGGCGACCCCCCCCGCCCTCAAACCACCCCCACTCGGCGGTGGACTCTGACTACTATGGCGGGTTGTCAACTTCCAAGCGCTTAGTCCAGTGCTCTGCACATAGTAAACGCTCAATAAATACCCCTGATTGATTGATTGGTCCGATCCAGTCAACCCGTCCGGCAGTCAGAGACCTTTCGCCAACGGCGTTAATGAGACGTTTCTCGGGGTTTCCAAGCACTCGGGCTAAAAGGTCCCTATGTGTCCTCTGGCCCAACAATGGCAGTTAAGCGACTTGACTAACATTTCCAACGGAATCTCACCCAAGTCGCCTAATTCGGAAGCGATGCGGCGTGGCCCGGTGGAAAGAGCCCAGGCCTGGGAACCAGAAGGACCTGGGATCTCACCCCGGCACTGCCGCTTCTCTGCCGCATGACCTTGGACATGTCATTTCACTTTTCTGGGACTCAGCTCCCTCATCTGTAAAATGCGGGTGAAAAGGGTGAGCCCCATGTCGGACAGGGACCGTGTCCGATCCGACTGGCTTGTATCCCGTGGCTCAGTGGCAAGACCCCGGGCTTGGGAGTCAGCGGTCGTGGGTTCTAATCCCGGCTCCGCCACTTGTCGGCTGTGTGACTTTGGGCAAGTCACTTCACTTGTCTATGCCTCAGTTACCTCATCGGCAAAATGACTGCGAGCCCCATGTGGGACAACCTGATCACCTTGTATCTATCCCGGCGCTTAGAACAGTGCTCAGCACATAGTAAGCGCTTAACATCAGCTGTGTGACTTTGGGCAAGTCACTTCACTTCTCTGTGCCTCAGTGACCTCATCTGTAAAATCACTTCACTTCTCTGTGCCTCAGTTCCCTCATCTGTAAAATGAGGATTAAGACTGTGAGCCCCCGTGGGACAATCTGATCACCTTGTAACCTCCCCAGAGCTTAGAACAGTGCTTTGCACACAGTAAGTGCTTAATAAATGAAATAAGGCATTCCATTACTTAGGGTAAAAACCACTTCACAATTTAGTGGTTTATCATTAGAGAAAGTTGTAATCCATTATATAATGATCAATCAATCCAGTATTCAGCATCCCACACAGCAGCATTAATTGAACTAAGCACTTGGAAAAGTACAACAGAAATCCAAAACATGTTCCCTGCCCACAAGGAGCTTACAATAGAATGGTGGAGATGGATGTAATAGTATTTACAAATACTGACATCAGAATGGATGATTGAATGTACAATTTAACATACATCTATATATGAAGTACTGTGGATGGGTATATAAATATATGTTAGAAGGAGCTGTTTGATTGTTATGAGTAGGGATGTTGGGAATTCATCAGGGAATGTGCAGGTGGATGTTGAATTTTAGGTGTACTTTAAAGATGGATAGGCCTTATTCCTTTCCCACAAATTACTTAATTGCAATACATAAATAATGATACCGATGTCAACCATGTAACTTTCAAATAAACCAAATATCAGAAACTGAAAATTCTTCAGCTATAAACCATCTCTCAACCAAAATTCCCTACATTTAAGTCTGAGGCAATGTCCTATAAAAGGTAAGTTTTCATTACCCTCATTTCAAAAGTTCAGTTGAAAGTAACAGGGCTCTAAAGTTTCACAAAGTCAAAATCAATTTATTCAAAACAATACATAATTAAGTAATTATTTCCCAGCAACCTGGATGCCCTATTGTTCTGTAAAGTTGATTTTGATTTCTTTGTTGCCCAGCTCCACTTATTGTCCATTGTTATGTAAACTCCTGGAGGAAAATGAATGTGTGCTTTGCTTCTTTTGTACTCTACATTCAGTTGTTTTTATTGAGAACTTACTGTCTGCAGGACACTGAACTTAGAGCTTGGGAGAGTACAATACAACAATAAATGAAGACATTCCATCCCCATACTGAGCTTAGAGTCTGGGGATGGGGGGAGGGGAGAAGACAGACATAAATATATTATAGATATGTACATAAATTCTGTGGAGTTGGGAGGTGGGAGAACAAAGAGAGCAATTCAAGGAGAGGCAGAAGGGAGTGGGAGAAGAGGAAAGAGGAACTTAGGGAAGGCCTCTGGGAGATGTGCCTTCAATAAGGTTTTGATGGTGGGGGGAGAGTAATTCTGTCATACTTGAGGAGGAAGGACATCCAGGCCAGAGGCAGGACATGAGCAAGGGGTCAGAAGCAAGATAGACAAGACGAGGCTCAGTGAGAAGTTTAGCATCAGAGGAGAGAAGTGTGCAGGCTGGGCTATAGTAGAAGAGCAGAAAGGTGAGGTAGGAGGGAGCAAGATGATTGAGTGTTTGAAGCCAGTGGTGAGAAGGTTTTGTTTGATGTGGAGGTGGATAGGCAACCAATGGAGTTTTTTGAAGAGTGGGGAAACATGACCTGAAAAATGATCCAGGTAGCAGAGTGAAGTATGGACTGGAGTGGGGAGAGACAAGGGGCAGGGAGTTCAGCAAGGAGGCTGATACAGTAATCCAAGAGGGATAGAATGAGTGACTGTACTATTGATGGAGAGGAAAAAGAGGATTTTTAGCGATGTTGTGAAAGTGGGGCCAACAGGATTTAGTGATAGATTGAATACGTGGGTTGAATGAGAGAGAGGAGCCAAGGATAATGCCAAGGTTATGGGCTTTTGAGACAGGAAGGATTGTGATTCCATCTACAGTGATGAGAAAGTCAGGGGGAGGACAGGGTTTGGGTGGGAAGATAAGGAGTTCTGTTTTGGACATGTTAAGCTTGAGGTCACGGGAGGATATCCCAGTAGAGATATCTTGAAGGCAAGAGAAAATGCGAGACTATAGAGTAGAGAGAGATCAGGGTTGGAGATGAAGATTTGGGTATCATCCGCATAGAGGTGGTAGTTGTAGCCATGGCAGTGAATGAGTTCTCCAAGGGGGTGGGTGTATATGGAGAATAGATGCGGACCAAGAACTGAACCTTGAGGGACCCCCACAGTTAAGCAGAGGAGGAGCCCATGTAGAAGGCTGAGTAAATGGCTAGAGAGTGCGTCCAAGTGCTTAAGACAGTGCTTCACATTCAGTAAGCACTTGATACCACTGATAACTTGCTCATGTGACGTGCTTTGTAGTCCCATAGGGCTGTGACAGATGCCTCAATATTGTGGTCTGGCTACAGTCAGCATCCTAGAAGTCAACCTTCAGTTAAGATTCCTGGTATAGTTTGTCCATATCAATGCCCCCTACTGAGTTCAGTAATCTGTAGGTGCCAGGACTGGCTTCTGTCTTAACATCTGCTGACCAAATGGCTAAACTTAGGTTTTTTTAATTAGTAGAAAATGGGAGTGCCAAGATGAAAGAATGGAGAAGTATTTCTTTGCTCACCTGAACCATTCGTCTTAAATCAGTCCCATGGAGCATTCTAGGAATGCCAATGGTGACCAGAGTGACCACTTAAGCTGTAGCTTGACAATCAATCAATCAATTGTATTTATTGAGCAGTTACTGTGCAGAGCACTGCATTAAGTACTTGGAAGAGTACAATACAGCAGAGTTGGTGAACACATTCCCTGCCCACAAGGACCTTGAGGGCTTAGTTGTAGAAGACCTCTTAGAGGAGATGTGCTATCAATAGGGCTTTGAGATGAGAGTAATTGTCTAGGATTTTTAAAAAAAATTATTTAATTGCTATTTGTTAAGCATTTACTACAGGAAAGGCACTGTAAAGCTCTGGGGTAGATTCAAGCTAATCAGGTTGGACCCACTCCATGTCCCAGTGGCGGGGGTCACAGTCTTAATCCCCATTTTACAGATGAAGTAATTGAGGCACAGAGAAGTTAAGTGACTTGCCTAAGGTCATAGATCAGACAAGTTGAAGAGCTGAGATTAGAACCCGGGTCCTCTGCCTCCCAGGCCAGTGCTCTTTACATTACACCATTCTGTTTCTCTGAATGAAGAGAGAAGGGTGGGAGCATGAAGGGGCAGGAAATGGACAAAAGTTCAGCGGCAAGATAGACAAGATCGAGGTGCAGTAAGTAGGGTGGCATTAGAGGAGCAAAATATGTGGGCTGGGTTGTAGTAGGAAATCAGAGAGGTAAAGAAGGGAGGGGGCAAAGTGATTGATTGCTTTAAAACTAATGGTAATAACCTTCTGTTGGATGAGGAGTAGGGAAACTTGGACAGAATGATTTTATAGAAAAATGACCTGGGCAGCAAGAGTGAAATATGGACTGAAGTGGGAAGAGACAGGAGTCTGGGATATCAGCAAGGAGGCTGAGGCAATAATTATGGTGGGAGAAGATAACTGCTTGGATTAATGTGGTAGCAGTTTGGGTGGAGAGGAAAGGGTGGATTTCAGCAATGTTGTGAAGGTTGAAACAACAGGATTTGTGACAGATTGAATATGTGGGTTGAATGAAAAAGATGAGTCGAGGATAACGCCAAGGTTATGGGCTTGTGAGACAGACAGGATGGTGGTGCTGTCTACAATTATGGGAAAGTCCATCGTCCCGAGTTGCTCCCTTTGCTCTACCCCTCCCCCACACAGCACTTGTATATATATAGTAGATATTTATAATTCTATTTATCTATATTAATGATGTGTATATATCTTTAATTCTATTTATACTGATGCTATTAATACCTGTTTACTTGTTTTAATGCCTGTCTCCCCCCATCTAGACTGTGAGCCCGTTGTGGGCAGGGATTGTCTCTGTTGCTGAATTGTACTTTCCAAGCACTTAGTAGAGTGCTCTGCACACAATAAGTGCTCAATAAATATGACAGAATGAATGAAAGTCTGGGGGAGTTTGGGTGGGAAGATGAGTTCTGTTTTGGATATGTTAAGTTTGAGGTGTTGGTGGGACATCAAAGTAGAGATGTCCTGAAGGCAGGAGCAGCTATGAGACTGCAGAGAAGGAGAAAGATCAGGAGTGGAGGTATAGATTTCACGTCCCGGTTCCTCAGGCTGTAGATGCCGGGGTTCAGGGCGGGGAGTGAGGTGGACACCATGGTGTAGAACACGGACACCAACAGGTCCAGGGCCGAGGGGGAGTCTGACACGGGCTTGAGGTAGGCAACAGCTCCAGTAGATAGGAAGATAGTGACGAGAGTGAAGTGAGGCAAGCAGGTGGAGAAGGCTTTGGCCCGGCCTTTGATGGCCGGCATCCTAAGCACAGCCCAGAACCTACTAGGAGCAAAGTACTGTACTAAGCACTTCAGAACAATAAGAGCAAGTGACACGTTTCCTGCCCATGAGGAATTTACATAATGGAGATGGGCATAAAAGTGTTTATAATCAGAGTAGTAGGAATAATTGATTGTGTAACTAATTATGGAATTATACACAACTGCTGAGGATGGGTCCAAATAATTATGTAAGCGCCAGCAGTGGCTGTTGTGTTGATATAACTTGAGATGTTGGGAATTAAATGGGAATATTTGCTTATGGGAGGAGAAGGGACTTTAGGAGGGCTGTAAACATGGTGACATATTTATCTGTCAAATTAAGAGATGATGATGATCCAGGGCAGCATCATGAGTGAGGAAGTTAGTTTAATGAATGAACAGTTCAAAGTTGAGTTTGAACTCAACTCAACTCAACACCCTCTCATCTCATGAAATCTCTCGCTCCATCCCTTCTCCCCTCCTTAACTTCCACCTTCAACCACTCACTCTCCACTGGTACCTTCCCCTCTGCCTTCAAACATGCCCATGTCTCTCCCATCCTAAAAAAAACCCTCTCTTGACCCCACCTCACCTTCTAGTTATCGTCCCATATCCCTCCTACCATTCCTTTCCAAACTCCTTGAACAAGTTGTCTACACGCGCTGCCTCGAATTCCTCAACACCAACTCTCTCCTAGACCCCCTCCAGTCTGGCTTCCGTCCCCTTCATTCCACGGAAACTGCCCTCTCAAAGGTCACCAATGACCTCCTGCTTGCCAAATCCAACGGCTCATACTCTGTCCTAATCCTCCTCGACCTCTCAGCTGCCTTTGACACTGTGGATCACCCCCTTCTCAACACGCTATCTGACCTTGGCTTCACAGACTCTGTCCTCTCCTGGTTCTCCTCTTATCTCTCCGGTCGTTCTTTCTCAGTCTCTTTTGCAGGCTCCTCCTCCCCCTCCCATCCCCTTACTGTGGGGGTTCCCCAAGGTTCAGTGCTTGGTCCCCTTCTGTTCTCAATCTACACGCACTCCCTTGGTAACCTCATTCGCTCCCACGGCTTCAACTATCATCTCTACGCTGATGACACCCAGATCTACATCTCTGCCCCTGCTCTCTCCCCCTCTCTCCAGGCTCACATCTCCTCCTGCCTTCAGGACATCTCCATCTGGATGTCTGCCCGCCACCTAAAGCTCAACATGTCGAAGACTGAACTCCTTGTCTTCCCTCCCAAACCTTGTCCTCTCCCTGACTTTCCCATCTCTGTTGACGGCACTACCATTCTTCCCGTCTCACAAGCCCGCAACCTTGGTGTCATCCTCGACTCCGCTCTCTCATTCACCCCTCACATCCAAGCCGTCACCAAAACCTGCCGGTCTCAGCTCCGCAACATTGCCAAGATCCGCCCTTTCCTCTCCATCCAAACTGCTACCCTGCTCATTCAAGCTCTCATCCTATCCCGTCTGGACTACTGCACCAGCCTTCTCTCTGATCTCCCATCCTCGTGTCTCTCTCCACTTCAATCCATACTTCATGCTGCTGCCTGAATTATCTTTGTCCAGAAACGCTCCGAGCATATTACTCCCCTCCTCAAAAATCTCCAGTGGCTACCAATCAATCTGCGCATCAGGCAGAAACTCCTCACCCTGGGCTTCAAGGCTCTCCATCACCTCGCCCCCTCCTACCTCACCTCCCTTCTCTCCTTCTACTGCCCAGCCCACACCCTCCGCTCCTCCGCCGCTAATCTCCTCACCGTACCTCGTTCTCGCCTGTCCCGCCATCGACCCCGGCCCACGTCATCCCCCGGGCCTGGAATGCCCTCCCTCTGCCCATCCGCCAAGCTAGCTCTCTTCCTCCCTTCAAGGCCCTGCTGAGAGCTCACCTCCTCCAGGAGGCCTTTCCAGACTGAGCCCCTTCCTTCCTCTCCCCCTCGTCCCCCTCTCCATCCCCCCCCCTTACCTCCTTCCCTTCCCCACAGCACCTGTATATATGTATATATGTTTGTACATATTTATTATTCTATTTATTTATTTTACTTGTACATATCTATCCTATTTATTTTATTTTGTTAGTATGTTTGGTTTTGTTCTCTGTCTCCCCCTTTTAGACTGTGAGCCCACTGTTGGGTAGGGACTGTTTCTATACGTTGCCAATTTGTACTTCCCAAGCGCTTAGTACAGTGCTCTGCACATAGTAAGCGCTCAATAAATATGATTGATGATGATGATGATGAGTTTGAAAGGACTGAAGAGAGTGATAATGATTTATGTCTCTCCTATCCTAAAAAAACCCTCTCTTGACCCCACCTCACCTTCTAATAATAATGATAATAATAATAATAATAATAATAATAATAATAATAATAGCATTTGTTAAGCGCTTACTACGTGTAAAGCACTGTTCTAAGTGCTGGGGAGGATACAAGGTGATGTTGGTTGTCCCATGTGGGCTCACAGTCTTTATCCCCATTTTACAGATGAGGGAACTGAGCTCCAGAGAAGTGAAGTGCCTTGCCCAAAGTCACACAGCTGACAAGTGGTGGAGCCGTGATTTGAACCCACAACCTCTGACTCCAAAGCCCGGGCTCTTTCCACTGAGCCACGCTGCTTCTCTGTGATTAGATTAGACTGTGAGCCCCACATGGGACACTGACCATGTCCAACCTGATTTGCTTGCACTTACCCCAGTGCTTAGAACAGCGCTTGACACACAGTAAGCACTTAACAAAACGAACATCATCATCATCATCATCAGGGCAGTGGCCCAGATAGGCCAGGGCATGCCCAGATTGTCTGGGTGGGCAGCCGGGCACGGGCCCCGCTCTGTCCCTCATCACTAGGGCAGTGACCCAGATGGGCCAGGGACTGCCCAGATTATCTGGGTGGGCAGCCGGGCACAAGCCCTGCTCTGTCCCTCACCACCCCCACTAGTTATTCTAGTTATCGCCTTATCTCCCTCCTACCATTCCTTTCCAAACTCCTTGAATGAGTCGTCTACACGCGCTGCCTCGAATTCCTCAGTGCCAACTCTCTCCTCGACCCTCTCCAATATGGCTTCCGTCCCCTACATTCCCCAGAAACTGCCCTCTCAAAGGTCACCAATGACCTCCTGCTTGCCAAAGCCAACGGCTCCTAGTCTATCCTAATCCTCCTCGACCTCTCAGCTGCCTTCGACACTGTGGACCACCCCCTTCTCCTCAACACGCTATCCAACCTTGTCTTCACAGACTCTGTCCTCTCCTGGTTCTCCTCTTATCTCTCTGGCCGTTCATTCTCAGTCTCTTTTGCGGGCTCCTCCTCCCCCTCCCATCCCCTTACTGTAGGGGTTCCTCAAGGGTCAGTTCTTGGTTCCCTTCTGTCCTCTACACTCACTCCTTTGGTGACCTCATTCACTCCCACGGCTTCAACTATCATCTCTACGCTGATGACACCCAAATCTACGTCTCTGTCCCTGCTCTCTCTCCCTCCCTCCAGGCTCATATCTCCTCCTGCCTTCAAGACATCTCCATCTGGATGTCTGCCCACCATCTAAAACTCAACATGTCCAAGACTGAACTCCTTACCTTCCCTCCCAAACCCCTCCCTCTCCCTGACTTTCCCATCACTGTTGATAGCACTACCATCCTTCATGTCTCACAAGCCCACAACCTTGGTGTCATCCTCGACTCCGCTCTCTCGTTCACCCCTCACAACCAATCTGTCACCAAAACCTGCCAGTCTCACCTCCGCAACATTGCCAAGATCCGCCCTTTCCCCTCCATCCAAACCGCTACCCTGCTCGTTCAATCTCTCATCCTATCCCTACTGGATTATTGCATCAGCCTCCTCTCTGATCTCCCATCCTCCTGTCTCTCCTCACTTCAATCTATACTTCACGCCGCTGCCCGGATCGTCTTTGTGCAGAAACGCTCTGGGCATGTTACTGCCCTCCTCAAAAATCTCCTGTGGCTACCAATCAACCTACGCATAAGGCAAAAACTCCTCACTCTCGGCTTCAAGGCTCTCCATCACCTCGCCCCCTCCTACCTCACCTCCCTTCTCTCCTTCTACAGCCCAGCCTGCACCCTCCGCTCCTCTGCCGCTAACCTCCTCACTGTGCCTCGTTCTCACCTGTCCCGCCATCGACCCCTGGCCCACGTCCTCCCCCTGGCCTGGAATGCCCTCCCTCCACACATTTGCCAAGCTAGCTCTCTTCCTCCATTCAAAGCCCTACTGAGAGCTCACCTCCTCTAGGAGGCCTTCCCAGACTGAGCCCCCTCCTTCCTATTCCCCTCCTCCCCCTCCCCATCCCCCGCCCTACCTCCTTCCCCTCCCCACGGCACCTGTATATATGTATATATATTTGTACATATTTATTACTCTATTTTATTTGTACATATTTATTCTGTTTATTTTATCTTGTTAATATAATAATAATAATGGCATTTATTAAGCGCTTACTATGTGCAAAGCACTGTTCTAAGTGCTGGAGAGGATACAAGGTGATCAGGTTGTCCCATGTGGGGCTCACAGTCTTCATCCCCATTTTACAGATGAGGTAACTGAGGTACAGAGAAGTTAAGTGACTTGCCCAAAGTCACACAGCTGACAAGTGGTGGAGCCGGGTTTTGAACTCATGACCTCTGACTCCAAAGCCTGTGCTCTTTCCACTGAGCCACGCTGCTTCTCAATATGTTTTGTTATGTTGTCTGTCTCCCCCTTCTAGACTGTGAGCCCGCTGTTGGGAAGGGACCGTCTCTATATGTTGCCAACTTGTACTTCCCAAGTGCTTAGTACAGTGCTCTGCACATAGTAAGTGATCAATAACTATGATTGAATGAATGAATGAATGAATATAGGAAGCAGCAGGTGTAGAAAGCCAATAAGATGGGGAAAGTTGGTGGAAAGCCTTAAGCCAAATGAGGATTTTTTTTTACTGACACAGAGGAAAACAGGAAACCAGTGGAGGTTTTTGAGTAAAAGAGGGAGGGTGTGCCAAGAGACCCTTCAAAATGATGAAAATTCAGAACAGCAAACCAAGAAATGTTTTGGCATAGCCAATGCACAGTTGTTAGACAGCAGCAGCAGTAGTGCAGCCTTTAGAAATGATAGCATTCCTAAACCACAGGCATTACAGATACCGTGACAAAGAAAAACAAACACAAAAATGGTGAGAGATATTTCCTAAGGGAAAGAGCACCAGCCGAAGATTCAGAAGACCAAGCTCTTCCACCTGACTGCTTTGTGACCTGGCTCAACTCATTTTACTTCTCTGTGCTTCAGTTTCTTCAACTAAAAAAGAGGGTTAAATACCTGTTATTTCTCCTACTTAGATTATGAGACCCATCTGGAACAGGGACAGGGTCCAACCTGATTTTATTTATCTACCCCAGTGTTTAGCATACAATGAGCACTGAACACCTATCACTATTATTATTATCATCATTATGAGGGGAGTGCTGCGATCAGTCTTTTAAAACAATGACGCATACAACATTAAAATTTAGACTGAAGAAAAGTATTTGACAACAAGATTAGACTGTGAGCCCACTGTTGGGTAGGGACTGCCTCTATATGTTGCCAATTTGTACTTCCCAAGCGCTTAGTACAGTGCTCTGCACATAGTAAGCGCTCAATAAATACGATTGATGATGATGATGATTAGTACAGAGGCTACTACAATAGTACAGCTGGAAGTTTAGCTGACTCTGTACCAAAGTGGTGCTGGGAAGGAAGGGATGGCTCTATGAAATATTAGAGGCAGAAAGATCATCGAGGATGTTTGGAATACTGACAAAATGGCCATGTTTCTTCTCCACTAGCAGTCCACTGTAGCATCCAGGAAGAACTGGGCCTGACCCCATTACCTAGCTTGAAGTTTTTTAAGCAGCACAACAAACATTGTTCTTATCAAAAAATAATCTACTCTCTGCAGAGTGTGAGGAAAAGCGATATATTTACCATATTTATGTATCTACTCCTTAGGATAAGGTGCTATGAGAATTTACATATTAGTTACAATGGTATTTATTGAGGGCTTATGGTGTGCAAAGCACAATATTAAGTGCTTGGTAGAATAAAGAGTTGGTAGACATGTTACCTGTCCAGAAGGAGCTTACAGTCTAGAGATTGTATGTATATGCACGTATATATTGTTTATATGTATATAGTACCACTGAAAATAAATATCAAAAAAGAATCAATTGACAATTTTAATTTTTAAATTGCATGCCTCCTCTAGCCTATACAGTGTTAACACATAGAAAATTAACATTTGTTTCATAGGTTTTCATCACTGAAAACTAAAGTGTGATGATGGTGGTATCACCTTTCTAAGAACTCCAAGAACTTATGGTTTCTGAATTTTACATCATTTAATCAGCATTTAAAGTGAAGGACATCTCACTTCATTTATTCTTTTATGAACTTTCCTCCCTCTCCAGGAAACTGCTGTAATAAGACAGACATTCTGACATGCAAACAGGGAGCTGTTCCATTCTTTTCTTCAGACAAATACAATCACAGGGGCCAAGGCTAAAACCTATTATTGGTTGCCTGTCAGACCTCTGGAGCCGAGGCAGCCACTAACTTCTTGCTATCTTCAGGAAAGTGAAAGAGACATACAGCACTTCAAATAAATCAATTTCCTTTATTAGCTTCCTTTCTTCATCATTTGCTTTTACTGTATGTTTTGTGTATCATACTAATTATTTTCATGAAAAGATCAATGGTGATATGCACTTCCACTAAAAAGCAAAGAAGCAAATCTCAGAAGAAAGTAGGATGGGAAAGCTGCAGCTGCAGTCTGTGCCCATTGAAGAAAGTGGGAGATTACAGTGATTTGCAGCATAAAATTGATAGTTATGTATTCCAGGATCTGGTCTGATTTTCTCCTCCATTTCATGAAATCTCTTAACTTCTCCTTGATTTAGTTTCCAGACCTGTCAAATAGGGATGAGGTCAGTTGAAAGGCGGTAGTGATTTAAAAGGAAGGGATGTCTGGGATATTAGAATGCAAAGGAGACTAAGGGGAAGGGAGTACTGAAGGACACAGTAGGGTTAGATAGCACAGGGGAGAGCAAGCATCGCATAGGAAAGTCACCAAGATGGCAACAGCCAGAAATTTGTTGTAATTGTGACATTAAGTTGCTAAGCACCAGCAAATACTGTATTTGTCTTGTACCAAAATATTCTAGATATCAAAGAGTTTAAAAGAACATATAAACGACGTAATTCCTGTCCCAACTATTTCACATGCCAGGTAGAAAGATTCCTTATAAAAAACAGGCCTGGACTAGACAATTTCCATTTCTAATTGCTATGATTCAGTGATCCCACCCACTTTATGTGGGAGTGGCACATTTTGTGCCACTCCCACAGCAATGACTTTCAGAAGGATGAGCTACTTGCCATTGAAGAGGAGCTATCAACTGTTAGGAGAAAGTTCAGAAGCTTAAAATGGGTATCACTTTTCAAATGAGCAGATGTCTTTATATCTGTTGAGTGTTACAATGCCTGTTTGTTCCCCCTCTGAGGTACCCTTTAAGAGAAAAAAAGTAGAAAGGAGTATTTTAGATTATAGATGAACAAGACCAATATTAATATTCATGCCTAAGTAAGATCTGAGGGAGAAACAGAGCCAACAGAGTTTCCTAAACCAACTTCAAGATAAAATGGGATACCATCAATAAAGTGAACATTCAGTTGCTTTGTAGAACCATTATGACATTAAGTGATTCATTTGGCATGGCAAAGGTTAAATGAACAGAAACAGAAATAGGTTAATTTTGAACACAGAGATACAAAGAGACTGCTGTTACTGTGCTGTATGTCTAGATAAAAATAACATTAGAGAAAAAGAGATAAGATTTTGACTTTGATGCTTAAGCATGTTGTTTGCAGAGAGGGAAAAAAAAAGAAAAATAGTTGTTTTCAGGCTTTTTGCCAGTGAGAGGTCGGACTGGTAGCTACTGAGCAGGATAATAAGAAAAAATGAATAAATAGTTGTCCAGATGGTGCAAGGTAGCAAGTACTTTATGGATAATTGTAATCCTCTCAGGGGTTAAACAGAGAATTGCAGAAGGCATGGGCTATGACTATAGAGAAAAAGGGCACACAAACTGGTGGTTACAACAATGAATATTGTTATTTACAGTAATAACTTGGGGTGATTTCACACCCATCACACGATTAGGTACAGATTCAGAAGGTGTGGTAATGGCTGTCAATAGTGAAAGTTCCTACTGGAAAGAGCATGGGCCTGGGAAACCAGAAGACCTGGGTTCTAATCTCAACTCTGCTACTTGCCTTCTGTATGAATTTAGGTGACTCAATTTATCTGTGCCTCTGTTTCCTCATCTGCAAAATGGGGATTAAATACTGTTCTCCCTCCTACTCAGACAGTGTCTCAAGTGCTACAAGGACTATGTCCAACTTGAATACCTTATGACAGATATTCAAAGATTAGTCCAGTACCTGGTACGTAGTAAACACTTAGAATGCAAAATCATTATCACTACTATGATTTAAATGATTAGCTTGGCAAGTAAATTGTATAATGTGTTTATTGCTGTTTATCCTTTGATGCCTGGATTTTTTTTCATTCTCTAACATGGCCACTTCACATGACATAAAGGGTATTTTCTCAGGAGTTTTACTTAGTCGATTTCCTTATAGCTGGGTAAAAAACTATGTTATATATGAAACAGGGAAATTAAAGGGATTCCAAATCTATCAGAGAAAAATACTTGACTTTCCAAAATCAATGTCTAAAATGCTATATAAAAAACAAATTTCAAATCCCACTCCACTATTCAAAATCATCTCCTCAAAAGTCTTGATAAAAATTAAGGCTACAGACTCTGATATTGGAAACAAGACCAATTTAAATCCAGCAAACTAAAAAACTCAGAACAATTCCTCAAATAGTAGACTCTGATTTTGTTGTAATGAAATGCCAGAGACAGAACAGAGAGAAAGAAGTCTTATGGGGATATTGATCAAAATTCTCACATTACAAAAATTACTACTTCCTATTGGTGCCCTGATTTATAGCCCAGAATTCTATCCAGTAAGGCACTAATATCACAATGAAAAAGAATGTGCATATTCCAGGTGAGGAATTAGCTGTTACAACCTCCATCATTATGAAAGGTCAGGACAGGCTCAGAAGAACATCTAGAAATCTTGAAAAATGGCCAATTCCTTTGGAGATTCAGATAGTCATTACTAATAGCTATGTATATTTTATTCCCTGGTCAATGTTGATCTATGTGCATATCTGCCTTAATCATGCATTTCCAACTGAATGCTTTATTCCACATTTAATGATAATCACAGTGATGATGTTGGTCTCATATGATTGCCTGGATAATAACATGAAGGCCTGTTCAGTGCAGCAAATCCTGCCAAATGGCCAGTCACAAAAAAGAGCTTCATAAAAGACTCCACTACAATAGAAATCTGGATAAAATGGTCAGGAAAACAGTTAAGAACAAGTACACCAACAGCAGCAGCCATCACTCTTAATATTGATGCCTTGTTTTCAGCAACAGCCAGATGAGAGTGAACCCTCAGGTACCCTTAGTCATAAAACCTTGGCTTAAAAAAAAATTTAAAAAACCCACAGGGATCCATGAAGGATCAGGATTAACATTATAGCAATTTATAATGAAAATTTTACCAATCATTATATTATGGTATTTGTTAAGCACTTACTATGTGTCCAGCACAGTTCTAAGGGCTGGGTAGATACAAGGTAATCAGGTTGGACACAGTCCCTGTCCCACATGGGGCTCATAGTCTACTTAGGAGGGAGAAGAGGTATTGAATCCCCATTTCACAGCTGAGGAAACTGAGCACAGAGAGGTTAAGTGATTTGTCCAAACTTGTTTTGCAAACAAGTAGGAGAGTCAGGATTAGAGCCCAGGTCCTCTGGCTCCCAGGCCTGTAATGTTTCCATTAGGCCACACTGCTTCATAAGCCCAACATCAGTTTTCTGAGTAATTTATAATTATCAATACTATTTTATATAATATATATTTTCTATACTATAGATCCTTCCTAAATTAATATTTCTATCTTTTTGGAGTTATAACCTGAAATATTGAAATACTGTTTCCCCTGAAGGGAAATAAGACATGAGTAACTTAGAATATGAGAGTCCTTGTAGTGGACATTCATATACTTGAAGACTGTCTCTGCAAAGAACAGAACAAGAGCTGCATTGCAGAAGGAGAAATTTAGGTTAGACCCAAAATAAAATTTTGTGGTCCTAAGGCTTGTAAACAGTGAAACAGGTTACCAAGAGAGGTTACAAAATCTCATTCCAAGGGGATGAGTTAAAATAGAAGAGATTATTATATTTATTTGTCCTTGGCCTTTATGTTATTTCTGTGCTTTTATTGGATCATCTCTCCTTATGTTTCTACTTGCAACAGTATCATAAGGCCAATTAGACTTTACTGGTATATTATTAGTATCAAGGTACGTATTAAGCTCTTACTCTGTGCCAAGCACTGCTCTAAGTGCCAGGATAGGTACACAATAATCAGGTCAGAGTTTTTGTCCCACAAGGGGCTCACAGTCAAAGTAACTTTATGGAATGAGATCCTCAGGAGAAGCAGCATGGCGTAGTGGATAAAGCATGGGCCTGAGAGTCAGAAAGTCATGGGTTCTAATCCTGGCCCTGACACTTGTCTGTTGTGTGACTTGGGGCAAGTCACTTCACTTTGCTGTACCTCAGTTACCTCATCTGCAAAATGGGGATTGAGCTTGTGAGCCCCATGTGGGACAAGGACTGTGTCCAACCCAATATGCTTGTATCCACCCCATTGCTTAATACAGTGCCTGGCACATAGTAAGCAATAAACAAATACCATTATTATTATGTTTAGCAAATTTTGCAAAGACTGGCTGTTCTAGAGGTGGTTGTCTCAAGTGTACTAGGACTCAGTTTGGGCACTGCTAATGAAGAGGAGGTGGAGCAGTGGAAGAAGGCAAGGTGGATCAGGGTCTTACCTGTGTTTTTTTTCACCAAGATTTGCAGGGAAGTAGGTAAAAGCCAGTAATTTCCCTCCTCTTTCTCTGCAGTTTATTATCAGACTTCAAAAGGAATTGAAACTCCACTAGGCTTATAAGGAAAGAAAAACATCTCTTTCCCACCCCAAACTCCTTTTTGTATCTAGACCACTCCCCATCCACCTAACTCCTGCAGTTTCTGATATCCCCTTTCCCTGAGTTTCTTCTCTGGCTATGGAAAGAGCATGGGACTGATAGTGGGGAGTCATGGAAAACAGAACTGATTATATTTTGCCTTTCACGGCAGCAGGCACTCTGAGTGCCTACCTACCCACACTCCCATCAGGGCCTGCATCACTGGTGTGGGGGGACAGATCAGATTGTGATTATCACTCAACAGAGAGATCTGCCCACTATGAGATCCTGTCTGGCAGAACTCATCATAGGAGGGGGCTGGAGGGGTAGATAGTAAACCAACGTTTTAATTGGAAGAATCCCAACATCAAAGGTTTCCCAGAAACCTTTCATTTGTTAGGCAGAGGGGTGGAGGGGGAAGAAGGGAAGGGGAGGGTTTAGATTTGAAAGCTGCAGACATAGTGTATTCTTCACAAATCCCCTCTCTCTCTCTCTTATACTTAGCGTGTGAGCCACTTGATAATGGCTTTCATTAACAATTCTGTGAAAAAAACTCTGCTGACATATTAATGTAAGACTTTTCAGACTTACTGTCCCCTGACAACTTATCTTGAAATATGGATTACTGTAAAAGCTAAATTAGTTACACAAAATGTAGTATAGTAATGATTTCCTTTACCTCCACAAGCTCTATAACTATTACCAAACAAATTCTTTACTTACTAAGGTTCCTGAAATCTTCACTAAGACATTACATGCTGAATTCAGGAGTATTTGTAAAACTTCAAAATAAGTCTATCTACTGTTTATAAAACAATATTTGAACTTGCTTCCCTTGACAGCCAACTACAAAACTAGATGCAAGTTTAAATGAGGTGACAGAAAGCAAAATGGCATCGAAGATATGAGGGACAGGTATTCATTAACATTAAGCACTTTGGGAGTTTTGGACAGATTCCTTATGCATGCCTGCTGTGAATGTCACCATTCTTCAAAGATCAAAAGACTGATGGAGGCATCAGGAAAGTACAATATTGGATCTCATCTGAAAGCATTTTAGGCTCCAATTGGCATTAGGTTCCTTAACCAGATTAGAGAAAGAGAGCGGTCACAACAGATGCCCTGTCGCAGTTCATTACTCAACACCTGTTAAACTTGATTAACAGCCTCAGGTAATTATTTGTTAAGAGTATCTCATACTGTAATAGATCCCAGAGGTCTGAAAAGTTGACTGCATTTACATGTTTGTCTCCTTTCACAAGGTCTCATTGAAGCATCACAAAAATCTACTGAGCATTTTATGAACTCATACGATCTGCTCGCAGCTTCTGATATTCTAGGGTCTGTCATCCAAGTTACAAAATACAACAACATTTTGTGATTTTAGTTAAATGAATGTAGAATCCATTTCATATTAGAGTTTGAAGCAGCATGGCCTAATGGAAAGAGCACAGGCCTGGGAGTGAGAAGCCCTGGGTTCTAATCCCGGCTCTGCCACTTTCATTCATTCACTCAATCGTATTTATTGAGCACTTTGTGCAGAGCACTGTACTAAGCGCTTGGGAAGTACAAGTTGGCAACATATAGACATGGTCCCTACCCAACAATGGGCTCACAGCCTAGAAGGGGGAGACAGACAACAAAACAAAACCTGCTCTGTGACCTTTGGCAAGTCACTAAACTTCTCTCTGCCTCAGTTTCCTCATCTGTAAAATGGGGATTAAGACTGTGAGCCCCATGTGGGGCAGGGACTATGTCCAGCTCAATTATCTTGTATCTACCCCAGTGCTAAGTACTGTGTGCCTGACAAATAGTAAGCGCTTAGCAAATACCACAGTTATTATTATTATCATTATTACTATCAACCAAGCCCTACAATTTAGTGTCCTCGATAGATCTCCAAAATAAGAATTTAGGAATCTTGAAAGTGTTATTCCAGACTGTGAAGAATATGCATCAGTGTGGGGTTAGACAGGAAAGAGTCAAGAATAAAACGCTTTTTGTTCTCTTTCTACACATACATATGTATGCATGCCCATCCTTCATTTTTGATGTTGCTACTGATTGAGAGACCCTAGCCATTTACATGAGTGTAGGTGAAATACTGATGTGTAGCTGACACACACTTCTGCAGCGTATGCACAGAAAAGTAGTTTCTTGCCACACTATTGTGCCCACCCCACTTAAGCACTGTCTCTGTTTTTCAAGTCTCCCTCCTACAACCCTGATCTTCGTGAACTCTCTGCTTAAGTAGAGCACCCCCCTCCCATGTGCTGCCTACTTACCATCTAGACTGCCCATTATGGTGATAGGATTCTTTTTCCTGAATTGTAATTATAAATAGGACTAAAATTTTGTACTGCAACAAATGCACAATTAAATATGAAAATTTAAAGGCAGCTATACTCTTTTAATTTTCATTTCCTCTACTGTATCAAATAACATCTCAACCATTAAGACACAAATGGAAGCATAGGCTTTGGGATACAATTATATTATTTGAGGAAGATCATAGGTACGGCAAGAAACTGAGATCGTAAGCTCCTTGAGTGGAGGGATAGTGTAAAACTTACTTTATTCTACCCTTCCAAGAACTTAGCACAGTACTCATCCCAAAGGAAATACTCAACAAATATAACTGATTAATTGATTGAATTGAGTGTAAGGGCATGCACCTAAGTGCTATAGGGAGCAAAAATAGGATGGGGAGGTAATAATAATAATGATGATGATAATAATGATAATAATAATAATAATGTTTTTTGTTAAGTGCTTACTATGTGTCAAGCACTGTTCTAAGCACTGGGGTAGATACAAGGTAATCAGATTGTTCCACGTGGGGCTCAGAGTCTTAATCCCTTTTACAGATGAGGGAACTGAGGCAAAGAGAAGTTAAGTGCCTTACCCAAGGTCACACAGCAGACAAATGGTGGGGTCGGGATTAGGATCCATGACCTCCCAAGCCCGTGCTCTTTCCACTAAGCCATGCTGCTTCTCTCTAATGAGAGATAAGTCAGGGAAGGCTTCTAGGAGGACAGGCTGTAAATTCGTTATGGGCAGGGAATGTGTCTGCTGATTCTGATGTATTGTACTCTCAAGTACAGTGCTCTGCACATAGTAAGCACTCAATAAATACTACTGATTGATTGATGTGATGTTAGTAGGGCTTTCAAAATGGGGAGAGTGGTGGTCTGTTGGACACAGAGGGGAAGGGAGTTCTATGCTGGAGTGAGGCCATGAACAAGGGATCGGCAGCAAAAGAGATGAGATCAAGTCACAGTGAGTAGGCTGACATCAGAGAAGAGAAGTGTGCAGGCTGGGTTGTAGTGGGAGAGGAGTGAGGATTGGGAGGGTGCCAATGGCGAGGAGTTTCTGCTTGATGCAGACATGATGGGCAACCACTAAGGAGTGGGGAGATTTGCGCACACAGATTCATGCAGATCCCTTTCTACATGGGGACACCAATTTTCTAGACAAAAGACTATATAGTTTCTGCCCAATCCTAGTTTTAGAAAATCTTCCTAACTGGCTTCTTTAAGCTGCTCAGGAATCTGGACAATCATTGTTAGCAGCCCAGTATGGCTCACATGCATTAAATATTTTATTTACCATGCCCTTAATTTATCATTTTCCTTATGATTATGCTAATGATGAATTCTTGATTGCATATACAAATATAAGTAGCTCACTACCTGCTTTCCCTGTACTTGCCATAAAATGACAGATTTCATCTAATTACTGTGAACATTTTATCAACTCTTAGTCCTGAGTCTCAATATGGGGGCAAGAACAAAGGAACTTTGAGTCATCATCAATCGTATTTATTGAGCGCTTACTATGTGCAGAGCACTGTAGTCAAAATGTAAAACGTACGGTATCAATCATTCTCCTACTTCTCTCTGTGCAGTTCAAAAACTGCATTTGCCAAATCCCCACATGTGCATTTATCAAATTCACATTTGTTAACTACAAACTGTACCTTGTTATCTAAACTAATTATGTCTTCTTGAGCCATGGGGTTCTATATCAAACAAGTCAAACAAATTATTTAAATATCAGGAAATAGAACATTTATTTTCAAATGTTTTCCTTTGATTGTTGTTCACAATATTTTTCTGAGATTTACATTTTGCTTTATCACATCTCTGCACAGAGATGTGAGAAGAATCAATATCCGATTGCTCCTTTGTATCTTTCTATGCTTTTGCTGAAGTACAATTGATCCTTATTTGCATGGATACAAGGGCAACTTAATAAGACATTTAGTTGCAGTAACTAAGATTGAAGTTGTGTCTGTCCCTGGTGAGGTGTTGACATGCATATAGCTCACTTTGTCTAATGAGAAAAAAGGATAAAAATGCCATGGACAGACCTCAGTGGACAAGTTGGGACAAACCTGTAAATGGTTTGAACGTATAAATAGTCTTCCCTTAAGATCATGTCCTACATAGTGTCCTTTATGTCCAGATCATTGATTCCCAGATGTTTGTCTGAGATATTTGTGAAAATAGCTGTCCTCATAAAAGTACTTCATTAAAGCAACTCCTTACTCACCTTTATTGCCAATGTCCAGCCAATGGAGGTGTCACGCCACTATCATCCCTTTGGGAGATTCTATTTCCCTTCCTTGAGTGTATTATGAAAGTTAATAATCCAGTTAATATCTATCATCTAATCTTGTCATGAGCACTCTGCTGAAAAGGTGCTATCAAATTGCCTAGATTAGAAATCTGGATTGACTATGATGTTTTGTCTTGTTCTTCCACTATTAGTGACATTCCCTCCACTGAATTTCCTGTCAAACTTGTAACAAAATAATAGTTGGGGACTTTAAGACCCCTTTAAAAAGGTCACTTAGATCCTATACATACTAGACTGATTTAAGACTAAATGCAAATTGTTGGCTAACACAGGAATCCTGTGTGTTGTGAGGACAAATTAGAGAAAGTTCTTTGAGAGCTTTAGAACAATGATGCTCTGAAATTCATAGTCACGAACATATATGCAAATGTCAACAACAACCAGCTTTCCTGGAGTAGGTTGCACAAAAGTCATGGGTCATAATTCTTGTGAATCTAAATGATGAAACTACACTTCCAGCATTTATAAATATTTCTTGCCATGTAACCCATATGAAAAATCATAACCCAAGATAAAAAAAGAATGAGAAAAAAAATCAACAGCTTCATGTCCCCCCTTTTTAGTTGATCAAATAGTTGTATCAGCAGGGAGTAAATATATTTGTCCTTATTTCATGTGCAATACAAGTGCTTTGAAGACACTGGAAAAACCTGGAGTGAACTCCAAAGATCCCTAGTGAATTTCATTTCAAGCAATAAGGCTGATTTTCTTTCCTGATAGCATTTCTAGGTGATCAAACATAAAATACCACCACCAGTGCACCCTGCATTTGTTTCTACATAATCATTTCACATAAGTAAATGAAACAACAAAAGAAAAGTATTCTAACTTTAACGTGTAATATCAAAGCTGTGACTTTAAAATCGGATGATAGGATAAACACTTCCAATCTCTAAAGAACAGTTGAACAGATGGTGACAATATTAACCGAACTCTATTGTAAGGGTCAGATGAAGCATGCACAGTAACAGTGGCTTAACGAAGTGAGATACAATCAATAAATTGTGTTTATTGAACACTTACTGTGTGCAGAGCACTGTACTAAGTGCTTGGGGGAGTATGGCACAACAATATAACAAACACATTCCCTGACCACAATGAGTTTACCTGCAGAAAAATCATAGCCTGTCACCTTGAAAAACCCTTATGTAGGATTTAATGGGAAAATGTGGTAATGGAATGGAGGTGAAAGTTAACATAGGTAATACTGATGATGGCATTTGTTAATAATAATAATGGCATTTATTAAGCGCTTACTATGTGTAAAGCACTGTTCTAAGCGCTGGGGAGGTTACAAGGTGATCAAGTTGTCCCACATGGGGCTCCCAGTCTTAATCCCCATTTTACAGATGAGGTAACTGAGGCCCAGAGAAGTGAAGTGACTTGCCGAAAGTCACACAGCTGACAATTGGCAGAGCCGGGATTTGAACCCATGACCTCTGACTCCAAAGCCTGTGCTCTTTTCCATTGAGCCACGCTGCTAAGTGCTTACTATGTGCATTGTTGTGAGCACTGGAGCACTGTTCTAAGCGCTGGGATGGAATCTAAATGGCTATTGAACTCAATTATGAACAGTAGTGAGCATAAGAATGCAACTTCCTTTTTTCAGTTAAAATATAAGCCAAAAGAAATGGTACTACAATGCTGCTTACCTCCTCAATGCAGATTAATGGCTACTGCCTTCTTCCCTACTGTTTGAGAACATCAGTTTAACAGAACACCACTATATTCCTCCATTCCCTCTATTCTGAGTTTAAAACATGATGGTCAAAGCAAGCACAGAAATCTTTTTTCCCCATCTTGGAAGCTATTATTCTTAATAATAATAATAATAATAGTATTTGTTAAGTGTTCACTATGTTCCAGGCACTGTTCTAAGTTTTGGGAGTGTTGGGATAGATACAAGATAAGTGGGTTGGTCACAGTCCCTGCCCCACATGGGGCTCACAGTCTTGAACCCCATTTTATAGATCAGGGAACTCGGCACAGAGTAGTTAAGTGATTTCCATAAGGTCACACAGCAGACAAGTGGCAGAGCTGGGATTAGCTCCCATGACCTTCTGCTTCCCAGGCCTGTGCTTTATCCACTAGGAATGCTGTGGATTCATTTGTCAATCATGAAGCACACTGAATGTTAATAACTCCAGGAATGTTTCAAATAGGACAGAGATGAATCAATAGGTGAATATCAGTTTTTGATAACTCAATTAAAAAAAAATCCACTTGGGTGTCCTCCACCTACCCCAGGCATGTTGGTCCTTCATGGGGAGGTAAAAACAGTGGCATCCACAGTCTTAGTTGCTCCTTTCCTCTAGAGTGCTGAGATTTGCCAAGAGATGTCACCCCCACCCTCTACCAATTCCCTGTTGCCAATCAGGGAAGGAGAAACAGCAGCATACAATTGACATGTTTGGCTAGTTGTGAACCTTGTATTGACCAGATTATCCGACCAGTTGAAGACTGAAAACTGCTCCTATGTCTATGCTATACCACAATTCTGTTTGTTTTCATTGTTGTTGCCCTTGTGTTGCTTCACTGCTTGGATGTTTTTGTCATTTCAATATTTCCTTATGTGGTCATCAGCAAACTCACCCCCAACTTGTTAGATTTTGCATTCCCTGTAGACCTGGGACATTATCTGATTTCCCACAGATGTACTTTTCTCCAGTGTTTAGTACAGCGATCTACCTACACAAAGCTCTACAAATTCAATAAATACTAGTGAATGAATGAATAGGCTAGATAACTCCCTCCTACTTAGACTGTGAACCCCATGTGGGACAGAGACCCTGTCCAATCTGGTAAATGTGAATCTACCCCCAGTACTTAGTGCTTGATGCAAAGTAAGAACTTACCAAATATTATAATAAAAATGATAATAATAAGGTAGAGCCTAGCAATTGATTTGACCAGGTTGTAAGTGTTTAAATTTCTTCTTTAGTAACAATTTCTTCTCTCACTTGAATAGTTTTATTTGTCCTCTCCATCTAGAAAACTATGAGCATATGTTTATGAACAGAAAATTGACAACCTAACATGGCAGAGTGGGTGGATTTGTTTCTTCCAGATTGGTCAGTCTCTAGGGAGGATGGTGGACCAGCAAGGCTGTGTTAACCCTCCACAGGCCCAGCACAAATAGATTTTGTGGGGTTCCCCATGTAATTTATTACCTCATGCTGCATTGAATGATACGACACTGTCTCCCTGGCTTAACTAATGAGTACCCCAAGAAAGGTTCTTCCATTCTCCCATGAGTTCACTGGAACCATTCTCCCAGCCCAGCAAGGACTGATTGCTCATGTGTATGCCATGGGCAATGTTCACATTAATATCACTAATTCTCCTTCAATTAGCAAATTCACTTGCTAATTGATGGGACTATTAGCATGTTCAGGCCTCAGGGCAGGTGCTCCCTCAGGCACAGCTGGAGCAGCCCTCCTCCTGGGTTGCTCCCTCACAGAAAAAGGATTTTGGAACAGGTGAATAGGAGAAGAGGATGGGCAATCCTCCATCCACCTTTTCTCCTTGCTTGTCTGAGAGTTCTTGCCCCTTCCCAACTGGGGTTTTCTAGCTGGTTTGGATGGGAACACAATTTCCCACGTGTCCTGCATGTTGCCCCCAGCAACAGGCAAGAGTCGGTCAATCATATTTATTGAGCGCTTACTGAAAGCAGAGCACTGTACTAAGAGCTTGGGAGAGTGCACATTCCCTGCCCACAATGAGCTTACAGTCAAGAGGCTCAGGGAGGGGAGGAAGTTCTGTAGTGGGAGAGGAGTGACCATTCAGAAAGTGTGCTCCATTTGGCTGTGCTTGATCATGACATTTGGCCAGGGATGGAGCAGCAGCAAACTTCAAAGAGCTGGGGGCCTCAGTGTGGAATGTTTGGGACCCTCCTTACCCTGGGCCCCTGAACTTCAGCCGCATGAGCCCTTGCATAAATCCATTCCTATGTGAGTGGTCTGTTGCTCATTTTTGCCTGATTGCTAATGATATCCTTGCTGTAAATATTGCTCTTCATTTTTAACTTTTCCATTCAATGGTCAACTATATTAAATTAATTTAAGGAGAAACAGGACAGACAACCTCATTGGAACAAAGTTCACCACTGGTAGTGCATTTCCTGTGCTCATAATATTGAGTGGTGCTTATTGGGATTATGATTTTACCATTTTGAAACTTCAAAATCAATATCATTTATTGAACAACTGCTGTTTGCAGAGCACTATATTCAGTGCTTGGAAGAGTACAATAGAGTTACTAGACATGATCCCTGCCATCAAGGAACTTACCACCCAGGAGGGGAGACAGACATTGAAATAAGTTAAAGGTGGAAGAAGAAAAGTGGATATATAGGCAAGGGACTGCTTAGATAAGACAGCATGTACACAAGTGCTAAACGTGACTGTGAGGATGTAAGCATGTAGTTGGTGCAGAATTCCTGAGGAGGTAGTTGGTAGGGGATAAGATCAGAAGGGAAGAGATGAGATTTCAGAAGGGCTTTGAAGATGTGCCCGTTGTTGGGTAGGGACCATCTCTATATGTTGCTGACTTGTACTTCCCAAGCGCTTAGTAATGTGCTCTGCACACAGTAAGCACTCAATAAATATGATTGAATGAAATGAATGAATGAGGAGAGAGCTATGGTCTGATAGGTATGAAAGAGGGGAGAGTTCCAGGCAGGAGAATGGATGTGGGCAGGAAAGAAGAGAATGAGGCACAAGTGACTATTATTAACTCAACAGGAACAAAGAATGCAATTTAGTTACAATGAGAAAAGAGTGGGTAAGTAGTGTGGAGAAAGCTGACTGTGTGCCTTAACTCTACAGGGAATGGGTAATTATTGAAGATTTTTGAGGAGTGGGAAAATGTCTGCAGAATGGTGATCTAGGAAAATGATCCTCGCTGCAGAGAGAAGCTTGGACAAAAGGTGGGGGGGGGGGAGAAGGAGAGGGGGAGAGAGAGAGAGATTGAGAGAGAGGAACCTGATGCAATATGACAGGTTTTTATCTTGAGACAGGGTGAATTAGCATGGTCCTATGGAAAGGGCATGGGTAAGGGAATCAGAATTATTTGTTTCTCAACCCAGCTCTGCAGTAGCTTGCTGTGTGACCCTGGGCAAATCCTTTAACCTCTCTGGGCCCCAGTTCCTGCACATATACAATGGGGATAATATCTGCCTCTCACTGCCTTGCATGGATGCTGTGAAGACAAAAACCACTGAAGAACTGTGAAAATTCTATAGAAAAATGAAAGCACTATTCAAAACTCAGTGAATGATTATGGTTTCATTCAAAATCTGTTTGCTAAAAATACATTCCTACTCTTGTTTATGATTAATACTTCCAAAGATACTAAATGAACATAGCCTATAATCTCTCACTTTGTCTGAAACTTTTTCATAGACTACTTCATAGTGAGAGGAAAAATCATCAGTACCCAGCAAATTAACTTTAGAGGCTGGTATATATTGGTAAATAACACAGTGTTCAGAGTCTTCAGAAATTGAAGAAACAGTGTATTTTTGTGACTAAAAAAACACATTTTCTCAGGTTCATCTGGAAAGACTGCATGAGCAGAGTATTTTTAGCAGGTGGTTAGAACATGAAGGGAAGCATGAAAGGTTTACTCTCATTAATAAAATATATCACCATGAATAAAGAAATCTCATGCTGACCATTAACCCCAATATAAGACTATTTTAATAACATCTGTAATCCTCAAACATGAAACTCATAATTTTAAACAACTAATAGCCAACAACCCAATTCAACCTCCACAAAACATATTCCCTAACATCATGTTAAAGCACTTGATCCTCTAGAAAACATATTCTGCAAAAACCCATCTTTTTACGTTTCCATTTTCACTTAGTACAACTGAAAAAGAAAAAAAAAAACAAAAAATATGATTCTTCCTCAAGGGTAAACACTTCTGTCACAAACATTCCATCAAATGATATAAATTGTTGGTCAAACCATGGTTCTCTGTGCACCTCAACTCTATGATAGAACTGATTTTGGCATTCCTCATGTTGTTCCTTTCCTAATCCCTCACACTATCCCCCAGTCTAATTGGGGCCTGTGGAACCTCTGTTCTATCATGGGCAAACTCCCCTTCATCTTTGACCTCTTCCTAAACCAGTCACTGTTCCTCTGCACTGTCACCAAGACCTGCTCACTCCAGATAATACAATTTCCCCTACAGCTGTCTCCCAAGGGGGGCTTCATCTTCTCCAACTTCCCCTGACTCGTGGGGAAAGGGGGAGGAGTGAGTCCTCCTTATTTGTGTGCCCCCCCCCCCCCCCCCCCCCCCCAGCACCACCACCACCACTGCAGCTTTTGTACCATTCTGGCCCTTTCATTCCTCACCTTCTCTTCCTTTGGAGCCCATGTTATCTTCCTCTACCCCCCAATCTCCCATCTTTTTATGCACAAATCAACATTCACTCTGCCATCCTTGTCAAACTTGACACTCTTGCCGTGCTGTTCCCACGTTTTGTCACACACCACCAATACCTAGTCCTGAATCACCTCCACAATACATGTCCTCCTCCACTCCTGCACTCAAGTGGAAGAGAGCAGTTGGAGGATATCTGGGCACCTGATATCCTCACCACTTCAAATTCATCATTTTCTGCTATAATTCTACCTACACTTCTACCCAGCAACACAATTTCTCCCTAACCATTGCCCATTACCCCCACCAATGATTCCAGGCATTTAACGCCCTCCTGAATCCCCCATTGACCCCACTGCCTCTGATGACTCTGTCAACTATTTTATTAACAAAAATCAAAACAATCAAGTGTGAGCTCCCAAAAGCCTTTCCCTCACATCCCCAACTCCTTCCTAAGTCCACATCCACTCTCATCTTCCTCGGCCATCTCTCAAGAGGAGAGGCCCACCTGCTTTGCAAATCTACCCCCTCCACTTATGCACCTCTGCCCCATACCTTCACAACCTCAGTTTCTCTGAGATATCTCTCTCCTGGTGCTCCTCTCACTCTGGCTGATATGTTTCTGCCTCTTTTTGCTGGCTCATCTTCTGTGGGTAATCTTCAGAGGCTCTATTCTGGGTTCTCTTCTCTTCCAATTTTACACTCATTCCCTTGAGGAGCTCATCCCTTCTCTTCTAGACTATGAGCCCACTATTGGATAGGGATTGTCTCTGTTGCCGAACTGTACTTTCCGAGCACTTAGTACAGTGCTCTGCACACAGTAAGTGCTCAATAAATAGCATCATTCAATTGAATGAATGAATGAATAATAATAATGGTGGTATTTGTTAAGCGCTTAGTATGTGCCAAGTACTGTTCTAAGCACTAGGGGAGATACAAGGTAATAAGGTTGTCCCACGCAGGACTCACAGTCTTAATCCCCATTTTACAGATGAGGGAACTGAGGCACAGAGAAGTTAAGTGACTTGCCCAAAGTCACACAGCTGACAAGCAGCAGAGCCAGGATTAGAACCCACGACCTCAGACTCCCAAGCCCGGGCTCTTTCTATTGAGCCACACTGCTTCTCTTAATACAAGACCACCTCTACATGGGTGACTCCCAAATCTACCTCACTAGTCCTAATCTCATTATTCTCTGCCATGGTGCATTTCCTCCTGTCTGCAAGGCATACATGGATGCCTCGCCATCATCTCAACCTCCACATGTCTCAAACTGAACTCAAATCCCTTCCATATCCTCTCCTCCACCTAACTTTCCCATCACAGTTGACAACCACCACCATTATCCAGTCCCTAAAGCCTACAACCTTGGCATTATCCTTGACTACTTCATCTCTTTCTACCCCCATATTGAGTCCATAGACAAATCCTCTCAGTTCTTCCTCCACCACATATCCAGAATCCATCCCTTCTTCTCCAACCAAACAGCTATTATGCTAGTACAGGCAGTTGTCATTCCCTAGCTTGATTTCTATATTACTAATCTCCCTGCCTCCAGTCCCTCCCTTCTCCAGTTCATACTTTTCTCTGTTGATTGGATAATTTTTCTAAAACACTGTTCTGTACATACCTCCCCCTCCTCGAAAACTTCCTAAGTTTGCTCATTCTTCATCAGAGACTACAAACCATTGGCTTTAAGGAACTCAATCAGCTCTCTCTGTTCTATTTATCCTCTTCTCTCCCACTAGGCCCCAGCTCACAGTCTTAATTCTACTCAAGCTAACCTACCCACAGTGCCTTATTTTCATGTCCCCTACCACCCGCCATTTGCTCACACCCTCCTTGCTACTTGGAACTCCCTCTTCCTTCACATGTGACCGATCACAGTTCCCCACATCTTCAAGTGCCCACAACTTTATATAGCACTTATAGACATGTGTAGCTTAAATTCTCCATTACTGCTGCCTGCCATTTAAGTGTCTGTCTCCCCAACTAGATACTAAGCTCTTAGAGGAAAGGGATCATTTCTACTTAATAATAACTCTGCATACAGTAGGAACTTAATGAATGCTATTAATTGATGAGAGCATATAACACAATTATATCCTAATGTATTCTCAGCAAAATTTTTGGAATGCCCCATTGTGTCTCAATTTCTAATATTCTCCAGTACCATAAGTTGGCACCACAGTAGTTGTGCATTTCTATGATTTCCATGCACTATATTTTTCTTGAATATAAAATGCCCTAATAATGTGCATGCTCTGTAAAATAGCATACAAAGTGAATGGCAATTTTGTTCTCTTTACAGTTATATCTTCTCATTTCCACAGTAAGATTATTGTGATGGGTCATGGCACTCCAAGACATCACTTTACCTTAGAAATAATGTTTTACAGCCATGTAACATGGATAATTCTAGTACTTGAAAATCTTTTGACAAGAATGAAATTAACATATCACCAGACTAGACAATCACCCTGTTTAATTTTATCTCCTACTGAATTCACTCATTCTTGCTTAAAATCATTTGTTGTGAAGATATTTGTCTATTTTCTATCTTTTCCTATTCGCTAGGATGCTAAGTACACAACAACCCTAAAATACAAAACTCCCATATATACAGTGTTTCTAATTCTGATGCTCTAGAAATTTCTCTTATTGCTCAAATTTCCATTCCTGAATGTATTTGCCACTCTTCATCATCCTTCTCACAACATTTACCCAATCTGTATTCTCTCATTTAAATCTTAACTGATAGTAAACTTGAAAGGAACTTTTCAAACTCTAGGCTCTGCCTAAAATGTAATCTAGGTGAACCCTCTACTGTGTAGACAGTGTGGATTTATATATATATTTATTGAATATTTATTTATTTACTGAATGCATACTATGTGCAGAGCACTATAATAAGCACTTGGGAGAGTATGACAGACTTAGCAGACATGTTTCCTGCTCATAACTTTAGTTTAGAAGATTTACATTATATATAGTGCCACACTGTATATATGCATGTATGTGTGTGTGTGTGTGTGTGTGTGTGTGTGTGTGTGTGTATACTTCAAAGGCACCTAACCCAAAGGTAATAAAATGTAAGCAAGATATTCTATGATGTGCAGAAAGCATGGTTTGTGCATGTGGCTAAATGGGGAGGTGACAGTGGAAATCCTCTCTTTCATACAGGACCCCTTAAGACCAAATTCCATCACACAAACCAACTTGGGGCCAGTCTAAACATGTCAATGGAGAATTCAGAGAGGAATAAGAAACCAGATAAAATTATTCAATTTGTATCAAAGATAATTATAGATGTGTTTATTCTCTTCACTGGATGAGCTCATCCCTAAATAGCCTCCGACTGTACTTACAAGTGAATGTGAAATGGAGAAAACCAGAGCTATTTGAGCATGCATTTTGACTAATCTCATAGAACTTTTCTTTTATAGTGACCAAAGGAATTACTGATTACTGACTGGCGTTTATCACAAGCTACAGTGGATGCTTAGATGAGAAAGTTTCCAAGAGGCAAGCAATGGTGGCAGTTCAGCTGGGTTGCCCAGAATCCCTGTAGATAGTCCCTGGGATCAATAAGACACAATCTGGTGTCAGAGCTGTAAAACAGAGGGGCCTCATATGTGCTTTTTTAGGTTTAAGACAAGGATCACATGCATTCAGCTTCTTCAAGTCGGACAATGGCGGGGACTTTTTCTCCATTGGTTGAGTTTTCAACCAGTTTCACTTGTGTGTTTTTTCAAGTTCAAAGCCAAGGCTCCGCACTATTCAACAGGGCTGCTTTTGGACCCTTTCTTCTCAAGCTGTAGATTATTTAAAGTTTTCCTCCAACCCCCTGTGGCTGCATCGTGCAGGTCTTCATGCTCAGGCTGCACTAGTTCAGCATCTCAAAGAGAAATAGGAAATCCTGGTTTTCAGCAACAGGAGAATACACATTTTAAAAGAAATCAGCAGGTGAGATTGGGTGGATCAATAGGACCATTCAACAAGAAAAATGGTATCTAAATGTCACTGGCATTGTGGTTAAGAGAACTGAGGATAGGGATTATTTTCCTTGACTTAAAAAAATTACTGAATCCATTTTCTTGTCTAGCTTTAGCTTTAAAAATCCACCAAACCAAGTCGGTGCCTTTTTAAAAATCATTTCTCCACCATTAAGGAATGACTGTCAGCAACAAAACACTCTCAGAAGAGTTTAAATCAGTTACTTTAGATAACATATCGGGAGATGCTAAAAAAAAGATAATCAGCTTTATTCAATTTACCATTGTTATTTTCCCATTTAAAGTATTCTAAAAATATTATTACAGTATATTCTTCTGGCCTATTAACTAAAAATTATCTCTTGAATTTCTTTGTCCTATATTCAGTATACTTAAATGCTGGAAGACTCTTTTCACTTTCTCTTTTCTATACAACATCACAAGTTTTGTATTGTAATTTACTTTACACAGACTGCAAATGGAATAATCAAATTATAAAATACAAAATGTCATTTTGGCCCACAAGCTTCTACATGAAAAAAGCAATTTACACCATACATAACTTAAATGTAGTCTCTAATCTTAATCGATGGTACTGGCTGAAAAGGGTAATGAATCAAAATAACACCACATCATTCAGTTTTCAACACAGATAAATTTCATGTGCAGACAGTAAAAACAGTTTTAGCTTGTCGTACTCTATTATTTCAGTTGGCATGTAGAGTGTCTAGAGTTCACAGTGGCCTATTAAAACCCCATGGGACCTCTCTACAAACAAACCCTATCTTTTAAATAGCATTCTTAATCCACAGAGTATGAAAGATATTGTCTTCCCCAAAAGGACAGAACACCAATTCAATTCAACCAATGATGCTGTGTTATGCTACAAGAGACTTAGATTTAGTCATGTACTTAACTATGGTAGAAGAGTTTAGTCTCCTTTTTTTTTTTCACATGACAATAAAAACCTGACTTCAAACCGAAATTTGTATCAGTGACACTGGCTTTTTATGAAGAATAATAACCCTGCTTTTTAAAATATCAAAGTAAACATTTCATTTACATGGGTAAGGATGCATGAAGGCTAACATTCTCCATAACAAGATAAAAGCCATACCACTCTTTGGTAGCACTGCATAATGATGATAAATGAAGAGGTAGAGTAGCTTCTGGTCTACTCCATTCATCTTCTCACATTCAAGCAATTATGATTTGATTTTTGTTTTTAAGATATAAAGTTATTGATCAACCCAGTTCTACTTTCCCATATTTCCCTGGAGCTTTTGATTAGGGCAGTAGGTTTCGGAAAGTTTTCACGCACTGTCTGTGAATAATTTTTTTGGTGTATGAGTTTCACTAATAGCTCAACAGCTTTAACTATGCATCTATTTCACAGAAACCTATATTGTAAATGTGAAGTGAAAACATACTGGGTAGAAGCAAGAAAGGAGAGCAATAGATTTCCATCTACTCTTTTTTTAACATCTGCAGAATGGATGCAGATGTTATTGTCTGCTTTGCAGAAGTTTGCCACATCTCAGCAAACCTATGAGATCTATTATGGCATAAGGTTCCTTTAAATAGGTTGCTTCTTGGAACTCTAGTACATTGGAAAAAGAAAGTGAGGGCAACCTGAACCTCTACATCCCATTGCTTTAAACCATTGAAACACCTGATCAATAGCAGGCATTGATAAATCTTTAAAAGTACAAAGAGGGCAGGATGGTTGGAGCCAGGCAAGCAACATTTATTCTTGAGATAGGGATTGATGTCACTGAAAGACAAGCGTGGGAGATAATCAAGAAATTGGTCATGTGACAGAAAATAAATGCAGAAAATAAAGGCAGAAATAAATACTAGATTAAAAGGGAGGATTCTTTCAACAAGAAATTGAAAGAGGAAGTATTTGATAAGCACATACTAGAAAATACTTTACTGAAAGCTTTCCTACTGCAGAGATTAAGCAGTGTTTTCACTGCTGGTTAGATTGCCTAATTCTTGAGAGAAAAATGTTGTTCTTTTTACATTCATATTTTAGTTTACTTTTGTCACTGAATTTGCTTCTTAGTAAGAGATCACTAAGTTCCACCTCCTCTTCCAGATTCTGCATAAAAACCACATTAAAATGATTAGTCTCATTAATCCTCATCATCATCATCCAAAAACACTATACAATCCAGCACCCAAAGCACTTTAACATCTCACACATTCTCACAACATCCCTGTGGTGGTGGACAGAGATTGCCATTTTATAGAAAGGGAAAATGAAAGAGATGAAGAGAGCTAAATCATTTGCACATTTAAAACTCAAGACAGATCCCAGTCCTATAGTCAGACTGCTTCGCCAACACTGTCTCGAGCAAGAATGGCTTTCAAGGTTAGAAAGTATCTTTCCATCAGGGCGGCTAATGTTTTAACAATGGCATCTATCTTGCCCACGGGGTCAGATATAGATGGATTGGATGTGAGGGGTGATCGAGACAGCAGAGTCGTGGACAACACCAAGGTTGTGGGCTTGTGAGACAGGAAGGATGGTAGTGTCGTCTACAGTGATGGGAAAGTCAGGGAGAGGGCAGGGTTTGGGAGGGAAGATAAGGAGTTCAGTCTTGGACATATTGAGTTTTAGATGGCGGGCAGACATCCAGATGAAGATGTCCTGAAGGCAGGAGGAGACACAAGCCTGAAGGGAGGGAGAGAGAGAGCAGGGGCAGAGATGTAGATTTAGGTGTTGTCAGTGTAGAGATGACAGTTGAAGCAGTGGGAGCAAATGAGTTCCCCAAGGGAGTGAGTGTAGATAGAGAACAGAAGGTGACCAAGAACTGACCCTTGGTGAACCCCTACAGTAAGGGGATGGGAGGGGGAGGAGGAGCCCGCAAAGGAGACTGAGAATGAATGGCTGGAGAGATGAGGAGAACCAAGAGAGGATGGAGTCTGTGAAGCCAAGGTCGGATAGCGTGTTGAGGAGAAGGGGGTGGTCCACAGTGTCGAAGGCACCTGAGAGGTTGAGGAGGATTAGGATAGAGTTAGGAGCTGTTGGATTTGGCAAGCAGGAGGTCATTGGTGACCTTTGAGAGGGCAGTTTCAGTGGAATGTAGGGGACAGAAGCCAGATTGGAGGGGGTTGAGGAGAGAGTTGGCGTTGAGGAATTCGAGGCAGCGAGTGTAGACGACTTGTTCAAGGAGTTTGGAAAGGAATGGTAGGAGAGAGATAGGGCGATAACTAGAAGGGGAGGTGGGGTCAAGAGAGGGTTTTTTTTTAGGATGGGGGAGACGTGGGCATGTTTGAAGGCAGAGGGGAAGGAAGCAGTGGAGAGTGAGCGGTTGAAGATGTAAGTTAAGGAGGGGAGGTGGAATGGGGCGAGAGATTTCATAAGATGAGAGGGAATGGGGTCAGAAGCACAGGTGGCTGGAGTAGCACTTGAGAGGAGGGAGGAGATCTCAACTGGGGATACTGCTGGGAAAGATGGGAGAGTAGTGGAGAGGGTTGAGAGCTGGGGGGTTGGAGAAGGACTTGGACTCAATATGGCCAAGACTGAACTCCTTATCTTCCCTCCCAAACCCTGCCCTCTCCCTGACTTTCCCATCACTGTAGACAGAACTACCATCCTTCCAGTCTCACAAGCCTGCAACCTTGGTGTCATCCTTGACTCTGCTCTCTTGTTCACCTCACACATCCAATCCATCACCAAAACTTGCCGGTCTCACCTCCGCAACATCGCCAAGATCCTCCCTTTCCTCTCCATCCAAACCGCTACGCTGCTGGTTCAATCTCTCATCCTACCCTGACAGGATTACTGCATCAGCCTCCTCTCTGATCTCCCATCCTCAGTCTTCAGTCTATACTTCATGCTGCTGCCTGGATCATCTTTGTGCAGAAACGCTCTGGGCATGTTACTCCCCTCCTCAAAAGTCTCCAGTGGCTACCAGTCAACCTACACATAAGGCAAAAACTCCTCACTCTTGGCTTCAAGGCTCTCCATCACCTCGCCCCCTCCTACCTCACCTTCCTTCTTTCCTTCTACAGCCCAGCCTGCACCCTCCGCTTCTATGCCACTAACCTCCTCACTGTGCCTCATTCTCACCTGTCCCACTGTCGAACCCTGGCCCACGTCCTCCCTCTGGCCTGGAATGCCCTCCCTCCACACATCCTCCAAGTTAGCTCTCTTCCTCCCTTCAAAGCCCTACTGAGAGCTCATCTCCTCCAGGAGGCCTTCCCAGACTCAGCCCCCTCCTTCCTCTCCCCCTCCCCATCCCCCGCACTACCTCCTTCCCCTCCCCACAGCACCTGTATATATGTTTGTACAGATTTATTACTCTATTTAACTTGTACTTATTTACTATTCTATTCATTTTGTTAATATGCTTTGTTTTGTTGTCTGTCTCCCCATTCTAGACTGTGAACCCGTTGTTGGGTAGGGACCGTCTCTGTCTGTTGCCAAGTACTTCCCAAGTGCTTAGTACAGTGCTCTGCGCACAGTAAGTGCTCAATAAATAAGATTGAATGAATGAATGAACAGAATTTGGTGACAGAGTGAATATGTGGATTAAATGAGAATGATGGGTCAAGGAACATGCCAGGCTTTGGGCTTGTGAGACAGGGATGGGAAAGTCAGGCAGAGGACAGGTTTATGATAAGTGCTTTGACCAGTGGGGTAGCAGTTTAGATGAAGAGGAAAGAGTGGATTTTAGTGATGTTGTGAAGGCTAAACTGACAGGATTTGATGACAGATTGACTATTTGGGAGTGAATGAGAGAGATGAGTTGAGGATAATGCCAAGGTACATGATGCATTACATTTTAAAACATGATGCTAGATGGATTTGTTCTAGCATTTAAAAAGATCAGACGTGGTCTTTGCCCTTTAGTCAGATTTAATTATTCATTAGTATTTAATGAACCTCCTACTGAGGGCAGACCAAGTTACTGGGCACTGTGGGATATTATAAAGAAAAAAACAAATCTAATAATGGAGATAGGATTAACACAAATTACCCAGGATATGAATAGACAAATATTGTGACAGAGAGCATATAACATCAATCAATCATGTTTATTGAGCCCTTACTATGTGCTGAGCACTGTACTAAGAGCTTGGGAGAGTACAATGTGACAGTGTTGGTAGACAGATTCCCTGCCCACAAGGAGCTTACAGTCTAAAAGGGAAGACAGCCATTAATATAAATCAATGAATTACAGATATTCATTCATTCAATCATATTTATTGAGTGCTTACTGTGTGCAGAGTATTGTACTAAGCGCTTGGGAAGTACAAGTTGGCAACATATAGGGATGGTCCCTACCCAACAGTGGGCTCACAGTCTAGAAGGGGGAGACAGAGAACAAAACAAAACATATTAACAAAATAAAATAAATAGAATAAATATGTACAAATAAAATATAGAGTAATAAATACATACAAACATATATACATATATACAGTGCACCAATGTGCACTTCCCACTCGGGAAGAATCCACTTACTTTCCCACATGGGAAGAATTCATTATATTACCCGCGCACGTAGTGGGCGGATAGCTCTCACTATGTGCTCTCCCTACATGGGAGGAATCCACTCATGATTTCCATCAACAGTGGGGTACCAGGGTCCCACCCACGAGACACTCACCCATCCCATGGCCCTTGCCTCAGTGTGTTGGTTCTGGTTGCAGAGCTGGCGTCTGGCCTTCTGGGCAGAGAGAGACACGTGGGCAGCTGCTGCTGCATGTCCTGGTGTATGTGCATGAGTGCTGTGGACCTGAGGGAGAGGTGAGTAAAGGGTACATATACAAGTGCAAGGGCAAAACAGAAGGGAGTTGGAGAAGAGGAAATGAGGAATTAGGGAAAGGCCTCTTGGAGATGTGCTTTTAATAAGGCTTTCAAGGTGGGAAGAGTGACCACCAGATATGAAGAGGAAGGGTGTTCCAAGGCTAGAAGCAGGATGTGGCAAGAAGTTGGCAGCGATACAGATGAGATCGAGGTACAGTGAATATGTTGGAATTAGAGGAGCAAAGTGTGCAGTCTGGACTGTAGTGGGAGATATGAGGGGGCAAGGTGATCAAATGCTTTAAAGCCTATAGTAAGGAATTTGCTGTGGAAGTGGATGGTTAACCACCGAAGGTTCTTGAAGAGTGGGGAAACGTGGACTGAATGGTTTTGTAGAAAAATAATCTGGGCAGCAGAATGTAGTAGACTGTTAGACTTTTAGACTGTGAGCCCACTGTTGGGTAGGTACTGTCTCTATATGTTGCCAACTTGTACCTCCCAAGCGCTTAGTACAGTGCTCTGCACACAGTAAGCACTCAATAAATATGATTGATTGATTGATTGATAGTATGGACTGGACAGAAAGCAGGGAGGGCAAGGAGGCTGATGCAATAATCAAGAAGCGGTGGTATAAGTGCTTGGATTAACGTGGTAGAGGTATGGGTGGAGAGGAAAAGGTGGATTTTAGCAATGTTGTGAAGGTTGAACTGAATTTGGTGACAAATTGAACAGGCGGGTTAAATGAGGGAGATTCACTGAGTCAGTCGTATTTATTGAGCACTTACTGTGTGCATAGCACTGTACTAAGCGCTTGGGAAGTACAAGTCGGCAACCCATAGAGACAGTCCCTACCCAACAACGGGCTCACAGTCGGGAGCAGCAGGGGCTGTGCAGTGTGATGGTGGGCGGACCTCTCAGGATAGGGATCCCGGGCTTCTATGGCGGCGCTCTGAGGAAAGGGATCCTACTGGGAGCGGCAGAGGCCGCACGGTGTGATGGCAGGCAGGCCTCTCAGGATCGGGATCCTGGGCACCTATGGCGGTGCTTCTGGCAGTGCTCTAAGAAAAGGATCCTACTAGGAGCGACGGGGGCCACATGGTGCGTTGGCAGGCGGGCCTCTCAGGATCAGGATCCCAGGCACCTATGGCAGTGCTCTGAGGAGAGGGATCCTACAGGGAGCAGCAGGGGCTACGTGGTGTGATGGCGGGCCGGCTTCTCAGGATCGGGATCCCAGGCACTTATGGCAGCACTCTGAGGAGAGGATCCTTCCGGGAGCAGCAGGACCGCGTGGTGTGATGGCGGGCCGGCCTCTCAGGATCGGGATCCTGGGCACCTATGGCAGCACTCTTGGCAGTGCTCTGAGGAAAGGATCCTACAGGGAGCGACAGGGGGGTAATGAACTTATGAGATGGAGGATGGTGGTGTTGTCCACAGTGAAGAGAATGTCAGGGGGAGGACAGGGTTTGGGTGGGAAGAAGAGGAATTCTATTTTGGACATGTTAAATTTGAGGTATTGGGGGGCATCCAGGAAGAAATAGCCTGACGGCAGAAGGAAATAGAAGATTGCAGAAAAGGAGAGAGATCAGATCTGGGGATGTAGATTTGGGAACCATCCACATAGAGATAGATGGTAGTTGAAGCCATGGGAGCAAATGAATTCTCCCAGGAAGTGGGTGTAGCTGGAGAAACAGTGTGGCCTAGTGGATAAAGCATGGGCCTGGAAGTCAGAAGGATCTGGGTTCTAATCCCAGATCTGCCACTTGTCTGCTGTGTGATCTTGGGTAAATCACTTAACTTCTCTGTGCATCAATTACCTCATCTAAAAAATGGGGATTAAGACTGTGAGCCCCATGTGGGACAGGGACTGTGTCCAACCTGATAAACCTGCATCCATCCCCAAGCTTAGTACAGTGCCTGGCACATAGTAAGCACTTCAGAAATACCAAAAAAAAAAAGAAAGGGGACCCAAAATGGAGCCTTGAGGGACTGCTCCAGTTAGGGGGTGGGAGGCAGAGGATGTGCCCATGAAAGAGACTGAAAATAAGCATCCAGAAGAATAGGATAACTTGGACTGTTAGCCACATGTGTGACAGTTTGTGTCCTACCTAATTAACTTGTATCTATACAGTGCTTTGAATGTTGTTTGATACATAGCAAGTGCTTCACAAAGATCATGCAAAAAAAACCCACAGGAGAGGACAGTGTCACTAAGGCCAAGGTTGGATAATATTTTCAGGAGAAGGGGGTAGTTGACAGTGTCAAAGGCAGATGAGAGGTCGAGAAGGAATAGGGTGGAGTAGAGACGGTAGGATTTGGCAAAAAGGAGATAGAGAGGGCAGTTTTTATGGAACAAAGATGTCAGAAGCCAGATTGGAAGGGGTCATGGAGGGAATTGGAAGAGAGGGAGTGGAGACGGTGGGTGCAGAGAAATGGTAGGTGGCTAAAGGGGAAATTACTGGAGAGAACCATGGGGTCAAGGGAGGGCTTTTTTAGGCTGGGGAGACATGAGCATGTTTGAAAGAAGTGGGTAAAAAGCTACTGGAGAGCAAACAGTTTAAAATGGTGGTCAGGGAAGAAAGGAGAGAGAAGAGGAGAGAAAAGGACAAGTGCTTTGATAAAGCACAATGGGATGGAGTCAGAGGCATAGGTGGAGGGGGTGGATTTTGAGGGGAAATGGGAGATCACCTCCTGAGATACTGCTGGGAGTAGGAGAGTCAATGGAGAACAGCATAGATGGAGAATATTTGGATCTGTATTTCCAGTTTGAATTCTCAAAGAACTATAAAGAGAAACAAATAGAACTCTGGAAATGCTCTCATTTGGAGAAGTGGGAGGGAAAGTAGGAGAGGGGTTAGATGAGGGGCAAGAGGAATAGTTGTAGCTGGTAAAAGGTAGACTATTTGAGCTCTAGCATATTTTGAGCCAGTTGTAGGCACTGGAATCAATATCAGTGTTTAGTTTTAGTCAACCTCCAATTTGTGGCCTTTAGCTACAGGACACACAGACTCATTCAATCATATTTATTGAGCATTTACTGTGTGCAGAACACTGTACTGAGCGCTTGGGAAGTACAAGTTGGTCTTCTACAGATACCAAGCATAGTGGTATGGTTCTTGTATGCATGATGCACATATGCAGTCCCATTCAGAGAGAAGTGAAGATAAGCCTTATTGGAGCTTCAGGCCAAGTAGAAGTATATATTTCCAAGGTTTGAGTCTGGCTAAGCTGGACCCTAGGTTTTTTACCTCATGTATGCATTTAGGAGAAAGTTCAGAAAAGTGTGAGGAAAATTAAAAGTTTTTAAAGCTAGAGAGGTACCATCTTCCAAAAGGTTTTCACTTGAAAACAGGTCAATCAATTAATCAATCAATCAATCGTATTTATTGGGTGCTTACTGTGTGCAGAGCACTGTACTAAGCGCTTGGGAAGTACAAGTTGGCAACATATAGAGACAGTCCCTACCCAACAGTGGGCTCACAGTCTAGAAGTCTAATTAATCAGTAGCATTTGTCAAGAAGGAGGTCATTGGTAACCTTGGAGGGGGACTTTTTCCATGAAGCGTAGAGGATGGAAGCCAAATTGCAGGGGTTCAAGGAGATAATTGGGGGAGCGGAAGCAGAGGCACAGTGGATGCATAAAGCTTGTTTGAGAAATTTAGAAGAGGATGGAAATAGGTGGTATATACTTTGGGTCACATAAACATGTTGAAATAAAACAGATATGAGGGAGGTTTGGAAATTTGACTGATTTTAAGTTCGTTGTGGGTAGGGAATGTGTCTGTTGTGTTGTACTTTCCCAAGTGCTTAGTGCAGTGCTCTGCACGCAGTAAACACTTAATAAATATGATTTTTTAACTTAATTACCTTTCCAACACATCTTTAAGACCAGGAGAGATAGAAATGGTTTTAAGAAGTTTGCCTGGAGGCAAGGGGCTGCCTGGAGGTACCTACATCCCTGATCATTTTTCTTTTAACTCTACGATGTCAATTAAGATTCTCACAGAGAACTTGAATGCTTACTAGTCTCTGCGGAATTTTGAAATGGGAGGCCTGAGATCTAATGCTAGCTAAGCTACTGTTTGATATGTGCAGTATAAATTGCTTCATTCAGTGCAACTAAAGGCTTTTTTGTGCTGAAATAACAAGAACTCTTTTGTTGTGCTTTTTGGGAACGGAAATATTTTAAATTCTAGCAATAGGAACAGGAATGGATATGTTGTTTTTTTCCTATGTTAGTACTATCTCTGTCAGTTGTGCTTGAATTTGACACTGAAGTAAATGCTGTTAACAAAACAAGTATTTTAATTTTGCTTAAGGAGTTGACAGTAAGCAACACTATAATTTAAAGATTCACATATAGGTTAAGGACGTAAAGTATCACAAATTATTCAGAGAATATCCAAAGCTGTTAAAGTCTATGGTGTACAAAACAGAGTTAACTATTATTAGACAGTTATCACTGAACCAGAAAGAATGAACACTGGCTAATTTAGGAAGGGAAACTGGGGATTTTAGCAAAACTCTTAGTTGCCAGCCAACTGTTCTTTCTTGTCAAGCAGTTATTCCCATATGCCACCAAGTTTGTTTACTAGCAAATTAACTCAAAATTCTCTTACAATACAGATTTTCATGAAGACCTAGCACAAAGTTAAAAACAACAACAAAAAAAGGAGTTTGGAGATAGAATTATCATACCATCTTTCTCATCCAGTCTCTCCCCTGGCTTTACTTCAGCCTCACCCGGATTTCTTTTAGGCTCTTTTAGGGAACATGTTGCCTTTTGTAAATTTGAGGGGATACCCTTAATTTGGGGTACCCTTAATTCTTTTTTGGTCTTTAATTTTTTTTTTTTTACAAAGAAGAAATCGTAGGTCACAATGGAAAAAAAAGTGAAGATGACAAGCTCTGACACGCTTAAGCAAAATTGCAACAGGTCTTGTAGAGAAGGCATTTGTTGTATGTGTTCTGAATTTTTACCAGGAACTGCTCACATTTATAAAAGCTATAGTAAAGCAAAGCCAGTGTAGTTGGTAGACATTTACAACTGAAAGAAGGATTCTCGTTCCGTGTACCAAGTAAAAGGCAATTGTTTTTTGGTTTAAACTGTATTTTCAAAATGGGGAAAAAGTCTTTGGAATAAAGTTTTGCTGTTCCTAAGAAACTTTGGTATGAAACTTGCACCTAAGTCTTACTTGGCGCTATGGGGTATAATATCATAAGGAAGGAAGAACTGAACTGTGGTTTTTGTTAAGCACTTACTGTGTGCCAAGCACTGTACTAAGCGCTGGGGTAGATACAAGCAACCCACATGAGGTTCCCAGTCAAAGGGAGAGGTGCAACAGGTATTTAATCCCCATTTACAGATGAGGAAATGGAGGCCCAGAGAAGTTAAGTGACTTGCTCAAGATGACACAGCAGACAAGTGGAGGAGCTGGGATTAGAATTCATGTCCCCATATCTGCGCTCTTTCCACCAGACCACACTGCTTCCCAATAATAATACCTTAGCTTTTATATAGTGCTTTTATTCCCAAAGCGTTCTCACATTGCTTATCTCAGTTTGCCCTCACAGCAACCCTATGAGGTAGGCAGAAAGGCAGGTAACCTAGAGAAGCAGAATGGCCTAGTGGATAGAACACAGGACTGGGAGTCAGAAGTACCTTTCTAATCCCGGTTCTGCCACTTACTTGTCTGCTGTGTGACCTTGGGCAAGTTACTTCACTTCTCTGTGCCTCAGTTTCCTCATCTGTAGAATGGGGATTAAGACTGTGAGCCCCAGGTGGGACAGGGACTGTGCCCAACCTGATTGGTCCGTATCCACCCCAGTGCTTAGTACAATGCCTGGCACGTAGTTATCGCTTAACAAATGCCATAATTATTATTATTGTTACCCCGTTTTTGCAGTTGGGGAAAACTGAGGTACAAAGAGGTTAATAACCTTGGGCATGTGGGTTAATAACATGCCCAAGGTTGCCCAACAAACTGCTGGTGGCAGAACTCGGACTCAAACCGGGTCCTCCAGGTGCCAGGCTAGCACTCTCTACAACACACTGCCTCTCCTGTACCTGCTGTATTGGTGAAACAGAGGAAGTATTGATATGTAAATCTTGAAGTCTCCAGCCTTTTGGTGCTATTAGGCATGCTTGAGATTTTTGAATAATGTCCTCTGAACTATGGGAGCATAATGCTTCAATTTAAAAAGGGTATGCTGATAGTTTTTCTTATTGCATAGTAAAGCTTGTCAGGCAGGACTGTCTCTTCAGCCACAACACTTTTGTTACCACTGACCTACGACTGTAGATGTTTTTGAAGATGAAAATGTAGGATCTGGTCTTTTCTATGACCTCCAGGGTTTTTATTTTTATGATCCTGTAAGCATGACACATTTCTTAATCGGAAAGGTGAATCAACCTTCTGAGCTATGGTAAGGAAGATAAGATATTGTGAGAAAACACATCTCTTTGAAAATGTATGACCTTTAAGAATGATAGGGATGAGCCATATACCTAAATGACAAGTAGGAATAATGGAACTTGAAGAGAGTTAACTTTCAGGACCTGATGGATAGATTTGAATAAAGCAATGAAGCTGTAGCAGTAGTTTCTGAATATTATGGTATTAATTATCATGAAAAGAATGGGGCACATTTCTGTCTGACCTGTGTCTATTTTAAAACTGATTTCCTAGTTAAAGAAGACTTTGCTTCAAGAGTGCATACAGTGACCATTTTATGAGACAATGCTAGTTTATTGCATTATTACCATATTTGGGCTTTAAAAACATATAGTATATAATCAATATGTTTTAGGGCACCAGTAAAATATTTGTGCTGTTGTCTATTGCTTGTAGTGGGACTAAAGAAGAAACAGGAGGTTTGGGAAGAAATATGAAATAAATTGTTTGAAAGACTGTGTTTGTCCTCTAGCCCAACTGTTAAGTGATTCAATGAGTTTTTTTACCTTTAAATAAGGCAGGATTGTTTTTACTATTCTTATTACATGTGACTATCCTCAAGAAGAGCATTGCATTTATTTCCTCTAGCCTTAATTTTTAGCTGTTAGAGTTTTGCATATAAGCCATTTGAGAATTGCTTTAAAAATACAACGTATACTAATTGTCAAGCCACATTATTTCTTTTTGAGGTTTCTATGGGACACCCAAAATAAATTAATTTAGTTAGGAGTAATGCTATGATAAAATCCTTTGCATACTCTTTGCAGATATAAAGAGGCATATTTTTAGCTTTTTCATGAGAAGTACACAAATGTTCTGCTTGGAAATGTGATTTTTGAAGGCTTGATAAGTAGAGTATTAGATGACAAGATATGGAAAAACAATGCAGCATAATTATCCTGAATACAACAGATCAAAAAATATATGTTCAAAGATCTTTTCTTTACTGGGTATTTTGAAATAAAAATCACCTGAAGAAACTATCTTATGTATGTTAGTTTGCTCCACAAATATAGTTGTTCTTGTTAAAGTTAGTTTCATTTTTGTTGATGCTGACTTTCTAGAAAGTCCTTATGGTGTCTAAAACAGGGTCAGCAAGTATTTTATCCAGAGAGCCACTTGCCAACTTTCTAAGCATGTGGCCACCCACACACAGATTCTTATTGTCCTGACTTGTCAGGGCGAGAACAAGGCATTATAAGCCCCATGTGGGATAAGGGCTCTGTCCAATCTACATAGATTCTGCCCGCCCTAGTGCTTACTGAAGTGTTTGGCACTTAGTAATCACATAAATACCCCAATAAGTTTAACCCTTTTCACCTGGACACAGTTGCATTCAGCAACCCCAGCTGTCACAGCTCCAAGTCACAGCAAAGTGCAGGAATTGCTGTCCAAATCTGTGGCAGGCTCACAGAATAAATCAATCAATCATATTAATTGAGTGCTTACTAAGTGCAGAGCACTATATAAGCACTTGGGTGAGTACAGTATAACAGAGTTGCTAGACATGTTCCCTGTCCACATAGAACTTACAGTCTAGAAGGAACCACCACTGCTCCAATTGCTACCTTCAAGTCCATCAGCTGTCTATATTCATTCATTCATTCAATCGTATTTATTGAGCGCTTACTGTGTACAGAGCACTGTGCTAAGCGCTTGGGAAGTACAAGTTGGCAACATATAGAGATGGTCTCTTCCCAACAATGGGCTCACAGTCTAGAAAGGGGAGACAGACAACAAAACAAAACATGTGAACAGGTGTCAAGTCATCAGAATAAATAGAAGTAAAGCTAGATGCACATCATTAACAAAATAAAATAAGGGAGGTGTTGGTTTTACCTTAGGGACATCTCCAGAATATGCACTTTCCTCTCCAATCAAACTACTTCCACTTGGACCCAAGCACTTATATCTCAGCTTGATTACTCCAACACCCTAATTGCTGACCTCCCTGTCTCCTGTCTCTCCCTACCCACTCCAGTCCAAACTTTGCTGCCCAGAGCATTTTTCTACAAAAATGTTCAGTACATGTTTCCCCACTCCTCAAAAACTTCCCAGGGTTTTCCATCTGACTCCTGAGTGTGGGCTTTAAGGCATTCAACCAGCTCTACCCCCCAGACTGTAAACCCTCTGGGAGACAGGAACTATGTCTGATCTGATAATCTTGTATTACCCTGGTGCTTACTCCAGTGCTTGCCATACAGTAAGTGCTTTATACCACAATTATTATTATTGGGGCTAGCCTGGGCCCCCCAAGACTAGATTGGGGATTTTTCTCTCCCTCTCTGGACTCTGAAGGCAGATAGGGGTTTTTCCACACCTGCTGGACTCCAGAGCCAGATTAGGTTTTTCTCACTCCCACTGAAAGCTAGGGGGGAGAGTTCAGCTCCTAGAACCATTCTGCCAATCCCCTCCCCTGAAATCACTCCCATTGACATCACACCTTCTCAAAGTCATGTCCCAAGTGCTTCCCAGTGCTCAGAATAAAAATATGGCATCTATGTTGGGCCCCCATCCATTTTTGTATGTAGTTACAACATTCAGCACTCACTTTGTGATTTATATGGTACAGTGTTACATAATTCAGGGTAGGAATGTCATGGGACAGTTGGTTAATTGATGACCTTGAGAAACTCATGCTGCCTGTACAAACACAGAGTCAATTAGCATCCTTGGAGGAGCATATGATCTTGACATTTTTCCCTTCTTCTTCATCTTCCATATTTTCACCCTGGACCTGCAATTCCATAAGTTTATTTATCACTAGAATTCTGTCAGGCCTAGGCTGCTTACCACGTTCCACTGAAACCTGTGATAAACTTTGCATCCTAGGACAACCTATGCAGGTTATTACTTGAGCAATTAACTGATTGACACAATCATTACATGATCCATTTTAGGAATCTCTTTAATAGGCTGAGGCATTGCTCTTGCACAGTGGCAATGACAGCTTTGATGTATATTATCAATAATATCAGAAACAATTAGGTGTGGGGTGTTAGAAAATTCTCTAATGGTGCCCAAAGAAATAAAATAAGGAAAAAAAACTTACGCAGGCATATAGTAATTGAACTGTTCATGACTGAATATAATTATATCCTTATGTACACAGCCCTGTTACTCTAGTTTGGATCATTGCATGACAATGTGTCAAAATCTCCATAATAATGTCCAATTCTTTTTTATCATTTTCTGAAGGGATTACTTTGAATCTCTTTTTTCAAATAAAAAGAACTTTAAGAAAAAATCACAAACTTCAATTGTTCAAACATTTGGAGATTTCCTGTTATGCCTTCGTTTCATTCTGAATCAGTTTTAGGAGAATAAAAGAGATAAACCCCTTATCAACATCAAAATTATTTAAGTGCCTATATTGTGTAGGATACTCTACTAAATGCTTGGGAGTTCAGTGAAAAGTAATCATAGTCCCTGACCTCAAGGAGTTCACAATTTATAGGGAAAGACAAATAAACAGTTAACAGCTCAGCACTTATACACCTTCCATCATTGAGGATGATGATCTAGGAACAAACATTTACTGACAACAAGTGAAGACATGACTTTCAGGACAATTTCATGAAGTAACACCTACTGCTAAAACCATGAGAAAATGACAAAGTCAATGAACCAATCCTATCTATTGAACACATTGTATGTCGAGCAGTGCACTAAAAATGCTGACCCCTAGCCCATGTCCTGCCTCTGGCCTGGAATACCCTTCCTCCTCAAATCCGAAAGACAAATGATTACTCTCCCCTCCTTCAAAGCCTTATTGAAGGCACATCTCCTCCAAGAGGCATTCCCAGACTAAACCCCACTTTTTCTCATCTACCACTCCCTTCTGCGTCACCCTGACTTGCTCCCTTTGCTCTCCCTGTTCCCAACCCCACAACACTTATGTACATACCTAGAATTCTTTTTTATTTGTATTGATGTCTGTTTCACCCCCCCCGCCCACATATAGACTGTAAGCTCTCTGTGGGCAGGGAATGTCACTGTTTATTATGTTGTTCTTTCCCAAGCACTTAGTATAGTATTCTGCACACAGTAAGTGCTCAATTAATATAACTGAATGAATGAATGAATGAATGAACGAGAGTACAATATAGTAGAATTGGTAGATGTGTTCCCCGCCCACAGTGAGCTTACAGTCTAAAGCTTTGAAATCCGATGCTGTCTATAGAGAACCACTGCAGGGAGAGCATATTCACTAAGATGTCTGTACACACTCTTCCTCTACACCTGGAATACAGAGGAATTCAGAAGAGCCCACTGTTATCTTCAAGAAGATGAGAGGACTGACCAAGGAACCTATCTGGGGAGACATGTGAGGATAATGTCTGATTATAGGATTCCCAAGCAGCAGCTGCAGAATGAACTGCTCCTTCGAAGCCTTATTGAAGGCACATCTCCTCCAAGAGACCCTTCCTAAGCCCTCACTTCCTCTTCTCCCTCTCCTATCTGCATTACCCTTACACTTGGATCTGCACCCTCTATTCATCCTTCCCTCAGCCATTTTGTTCATATCTGTAATTTATTTAATTTATATCTGTAATCTTAATGTCTGTTTCCCCTTCTAGACTGTAAGCTCATTGAGAGTAGTGGACGTGTCTACCAAGTCTATTATATTGCACTTTTCCAAGCACTTAGTACAGTGTTCTGCACAAAATATGATTTAATAAAAACCACTGATTGATTGAACTGAAAAGGGGCATATAATAAGAAAAATTGTGGCATTTGTTAAGAATTTAACAGCATGGCATAGTGGATAGAGCATAGGCCTGGGAGCCAGAGGCTCATGGGTTCTAATCCTGGCTCTGCCACTTGTCTTCTGTGTGACCCAGGGCAAGTCATTTCATTTCTCTGTGCCTCAGTTACCTCATCTGTAAAATGGGGATTGAGACTGGGAGCCCCACATGGGACAGGGACTGTGTCCCACTTGATTTGCTTGTATCCACCCCAGCACTTAATATTCATTCCATCGTATTTATTGAGCACTTACTGTGTGCAGAGCACTGTACTAAGCGCTTGGGAAGTACAAGTCAGTAACATATAGAGACAGTCCCTACCCAACAATGGGCTTACAGTCTAGAAGGGGGGAACACAACAAAACAAAACATGTAGACAGGTGTCAAAATCGACAGAACAGAATGACAGAATGACAGACAGAATGACCGGAGAGATAAGAGGAGAATCAGGAGAGGATGGAGTCTGTGAAGCCAAGGTTGGATAGCATGTTGACATTCAGATTACCTAGGCTCATTTGAACCCAGTCTCCTGGAGTCAGTGTAGTCTCAATTAATGCCATCTATGGATGTGAAATTTTGTCAGCCACTTTATTAGTTTGTTTCAAGGACCATGAAAAGGGTGGATGTTGTAACATTTTTTCATTTTATTTCTGTATTAGATAAAACCATTCTTCAGTGTGTAGTCTGGGATCCTCAAATATTTATTGAGGTTCTCTTTTGAAAACCAAAACTTGATATATGGTTATTTGAAATTCCTTTCAGGGTTGCAAATTGTAAACCTGTGTCATGTCTGTCATCAGATCTCAGTGAACGAAAAATTGATTAATATTTTGTTCAAAATAAAATATATACATTATCGAGTCATGTTTAGCACTTAGTTTCTTGCCAAATCAATGCCTTGATAATTTATACAGAAAATATAAAATGATTGGCATAATTAAGTCCCAATCAGAAACCTCAGAATAAAATGCTCATTTCTAGTAACGGAAGATTCATTACTGCATTAAAATTCGGCATACACTTAAGTAGCTACAAAAAATTAAATTTTAATCTTGACTTCTTTCTTAATCAGTTTTAGCATAGATCTATATAATGTTAGAATACAGAAATCGAAGTAGGATAAAAGCCAAGAAATGATTTCCCCCCACCACAGCTAAACACTCTCCTAGGCCTCATCTCCCATTCCAGGAAGTCAGTAGCCAATCTCTGTCTCTCCCCACTTCAGTCTATACTTCACGCTGCTGCCCGGATCATCTCTGTGCAGAAACACTCTGGGCATGTTACTCCCCTCCTCAAAAATCTCCAGTGGCTGCCTGTCAACCTACGCATCAAGCAAAAATTCCTCACTCTCGGCTTCAAGGCTCTCCATCACCTCGACTCCTCCTATCTCACCACCCTTCTCACCTTCTATAGCCCAGCCCGCAACCTCCGCTCCTCTACTGCTAACCTCCTCACTGTACCTCGTTCCCCTCCCCACAGCACCTGTATATGTGTTTGTACAGATTTATTACTCTATTTTACTTGAACATATTTACTATTCTATTTATTTTGTTAATGATGTGCATTTAGCTTTAATTCTATTTGTTCTGATGACAACAACAGTCCACATGTTTTGTTTTGTTGTCTGCCTCCCCCTTCTAGACTGTGAGCCCGTTGTTGGGTAGGGACCGTCTCTATATGTTGTCAACTTGTACTTCCCAAGCGCTTAGTACAGTGCTCTGCACAAAGTAAGTGCTCAATAAATATGATTGAATGAATGGGATTGTTGATCAAGTTATGAATGTACTAGGAACTTCAGATTTACAGTTAAATGCAAATATGAGATTTCCATTTTGCATGATTTCTTTTATATGGTATGTGTTAAACTCTTACTAGTTCCAGGCACTGTACTATACACTGGGGTAGATCAAATTAATCTGGTTAGACACAGTCCCTGTCTCACATAGGGCTCACAGTTTTAATTCCCATTTTACAGAAGAGGTAACTGAGAAGGGAAGTGACTTGGCAGGGTCATACAGCAGGCAAGTGGTGGAGTCAGAATTAGAACCCAGGTCCTCCTGATTCCCAGGCCCATGCTCTATCCACTAGGAGACACTGCTCAATATCATTCGGATTTATCTACTTACAATAAAAAAAGATATACCACTAACCCACAGCCCTGGATCACTGCCACTGTCCGCCTCCTTCGCTCTTATGCTCGAGCTGCCGAATGCTGCTGGCGAAAGTCTAAACACCATGCCAACCTCGTTCACTTCAAGTTTATCCTTTGCTGCCTTAACTCAGCCCTCTCCTCTGCCAGACAAAACTATTTCTCTTCCCTTATTGACACCCATGCCCATCATTCTCGCCAGCTCTTCCGTACATTTAACTCCCTTCTCAGGCCCCCGGTTCCTCCCCCTCCTCCTTCCCTCACCCCCAACAATCTGGCCTCCTACTTCATTAACAAAATTAATCCATCAGGTCCGACCTCCCCAAAGTCACTCCCCCCACTTCTCCAACCCCCCGGCTCTCAACACTCTCCGCTACTCTCCCATCCTTCCCAGCACTATCCTCAGAGGAGCTCTCCTCCCTCCTCTCAAGTACAACTCTGGCCACCTGTGCTTCTGACCCCATTCCCTCTCATCTCATGAAATCTCTCGCTCCATCCCTTCTCCCCTCCTTAACCTCCATCTTCAACTGCTCACTCTCCACTGGTTCCTTCCCCTCTGCCTTCAATCATGCCCAAGTCTCTCCCATCCTAAAAAACCCTCTCTTGACCCCACCTCACCTTCTAGTTATCGCCTCACATCCCTCTTACCATTTCTTTCCAAACTCCTTGAACGAGTTGTCTACACGCGCTGCCTCGAATTCCTCAACACCTACTCTCTCCTCGACCCCCTCCAGTCTGGCTTCCGTCCCCTACATTCCACGGAAACTGCCCTCTCAAAGGTCACCAATGACCTCCTGCTTGCCAAATCCAACAGCTCATACTCTATTCTAATCCTCCTCGACCTCTCAGCTGCCTTCGACACTGTGGACCACCCCCTTCTCCTCAACACGCTATCCGACCTTGGCTTCACAGACTCCGTCCTCTCCTGGTTCTCCTCTTATCTCTCCGGTCATTCATTCTCAGTCTCTTTTACAGGCTCCTCCTCCCCCTCCCACCCCCTTACTGTGGGGGTTCCCCAAGGTTCAGTGATTGGTCCCCTTCTGTTTTTGATCTACACGCACTCTCTTGGTGACCTCATTCGCTCCCACGGCTTCAACTATCATCTCTACGCTGATGACACCCAGATCTACATCTCTGCCCCTGCTCTCTCCCCCTCTCTCCAGGCTCGCGTCTCCTCCTGCCTTCAGGACATCTCCATCTGGATGTCTGCCCGCCACCTAAAACTCAACATGTACAAGACTGAACTCCTTGTCTTCCCTCCCAAAACCCTGCCCTCTCCCTGACTTTCCCATCTCTGTTGAAGGCACTACCATCCTTCCCATCTCACAAGCCTGCAACCTTGGTGTCGTCCTTGACTCCACTCTCTCATTCACCCCTCACATCCAAGCCGTCACCAAAACCTGCCGGTCTAAGCTCCGCAACATTGCCAAGATCCGCCCTTTCCTCTCCATCCAAACCGCTACACTGCTCGTTCAAGCTCTCATCCTATCCCATCTGGACTACTGTATCAGCCTTCTCTCTGGTCTCCCATCCTCATGTCTCTCCCCACTTCAATCCATACTTCATGCTGCTGCCCGGATTGTCTTTGTCCAGAAACGCTCTGGGCATGTTCCGCCCCTCCTTAAAAATCTCCAGTGGCTACCAATCAATCTGCGCATCAGGCAGAAACTCCTCACACTTGGCTTCAAGGCTCTCCATCACCTCACCCCCTCCTACCTCACCTCCCTTCTCTCCTTCTGCAGCCCACGCCACACCCTCCGCTCCTCTGACGCTAATTTCCTCACCGTGCCTCATTCTCGCCTGTCCCGCCGTCGACCCCCGGCCCACGTCATCCCCCGAGCCTGGAATGCCCTCCCTCTGCCCATCCACCAAGCTAGCTCTCTTCCTCCCTTCAAGGCCCTACTGAGAGCTCACCTCCTCCAGGAGGCCTTCCCAGTCTGAGCCCCTTCCTTCCTCTCCCCCTCACCCCCGTCTCCATCCCCCTCATCTTACCTCCTTCCCTTCCCCACAGCACCTGTATATATGTATATATGTTTGTACATATTTATTACTCTATTTATTTTACTTGTACCTATCTATTCTATTTATTTTATTTTGTTAGTATGTTTGGTTTTGTTCTCTGTCTCCCCCTTTTAGACTGTGAGCCCACTGTTGGGTAGGGACTGTCTCTATATGTTGCCAACTTGTAATTCCCAAGCGCTTAGTACAGTGCTCTGCACACAGTAAGCACTCAATAAATACAATTGATTGACTGATTGATTGATATACGACAGAACCTGGTTCTATAAAATCCATGGGAACTAAAAAACATTCATGTTTCATTTGAATGTAGAAGTTCTTTTGTTGTTTTAAATGCACTTTTGTTGAAGTTAACTTTTAGTTTAAGATAAATCATAGCTTAATAGGATAATTATCTATACCTGCTCTTCCGATTTCCTCTATAGCAATTTCCTCCTCAACAATATCCTCCTATCAACTTCTACCTCTGTGCTCCTTACGTGGCTTTTTTGCCTCTGCTCACTTCTTATAATAATGATAATAATGACATTTATTAAGTGCTTACTGCATGATAGTGTAGGGTAGAGCCCAGCTAATCATTTTGGACAAATTTATGTCCCACCCAGAGCTCCCAATCTATTTCATTCCCATTTTACAAATGAGGAAACTGAGCTCTGCGGAATCAAGTGATTTTCCCCAGGTCATCTGGAGGGAAAACAAGGCCCAGTCCTATTCCTGAAGCTCTGCCAGGATTAGGAGCTAACCCAGACTCATGAAGAACTAGACAGGGACCATCAGTTCACCCTTGGAGCCTCTGCTGGGCAGAGGGTGGCTAGGAAAGAAGCACCATCATCCTGGAAACTCCAGTTTCTCCAATCAGTTCCCATCCTGGCTTCATCTGCCTGCCTTACCCAAAAACAATAAAAACAATCTGCCTGCCCACAGAGTCCAAATTCTGAGAGTGATGGTCCCCATCGTCTACCCCTCCTCAAAACATTGGCACAGGTTCCTTTCCATGGCCATATACCACCCCCTAAAGCTCAGTCAGCTGCCTTGCAATACATGCTGCTACTCACAGAAGACTGGGAGAGCCTGGATGGCTCCATATAATCCATTAATACTATTGGAAAAGTGACTATTGTATTGCCTTGCAGACTGTAGGGCAATCTAAAACCAAAATCACAAGCAAGTAGATGGCCCAGGACAATTGCTTGGTTTGGCTAGCAGCACCATTTGGTAGTACCGTGGGAGTCCCTAGCCAGAAAAACTGGATAAAAGGGCTACAAAAGGTGTCCCAAAAAGTTAAGGAGCCACATTGAAACTAGAATCACCAGATCCAAAAGACTAATTACTGTGATGTAACTATTATTTTCTTTCATGTTTTAACATGATGGTGGAAAATGAAAAAGCAAACACATCCAACACAAAGAAAATAATAGTTACATCACAGTAATTTAATTTTAACTGCAGTATTTTGTTAAGTGCTTGCTATGTGCCAGGTGTTGTACTATGTCCTGGGGTAGATAAAAGGTAATTGGGTTGGACACAGTGTCTGTCCCACACAGAGCTCACAGTCTTAATCCCCATTTTCCAGATGAGGTAACTGAGGCACAGAGATGTGAAATGACTTGCCCAAGGTCACACAGCAGACAAGTGGCTGAGACAGGATTAGAACCCAGATCTTTCTGACTCCCAGGCCTGTGCTCCATCCACTAGGCCATGCCGCTTCTCTGATCTCGGATATCAGATCTCTTTATGACAATGACTGTGCTGCAATCTTCCAAAATGGGAGATAGCACTTGTTGCATGTGAGCAATCCAGTTTTGACATCATCATCACAGCCCTGAGTTATACAAGCCTTCCTAATAAAGGATAGCTCACAGAAATAAGCGTTGGCTAAATCTTTTCTCTGAAGAAGTCATGGTGTAGACTTCATAATTGGACAATTGTTTATTTCAGGCTTTCCACTGTGTCCATGGGTGCTGATAAGCTTCAAATGACACTGCACCTTCCTTTGAAAGAAGTGTTATGCTACAATCAGTGCACCCCACCATGACTGGCACCAAAGAGAAGAAAATAACATTTTTACAGGGATTGAGATAGACTCATCTCAGCCGTGCTGATATTTGACAAGCTATCATGGGAAATTTCAGTGGACATGAAGGCAGTGATGCTGAAATATGGAGAGAAGACACTGGAGTATTGGATCGGAAAGCTAAAGTCATGGCTCTTGCTCTACGTGTAATCACCAACTCAGTATTCCATTTACCAAATAACAGAAAGATATCTTGTACACAAAATAAGTTCTAAGCAGCAGCACCTGATTGACTATATCATTGCCTGACAGCAAGACTGAAGGATTTCATGTTATCGTTGCTCTGTGTGGTGCTATGGAATAGATCGACTATCCCTTGATACATTCCAAACTTTCACCAATGGATGCCAATGAATCTCAATCACACAGCGGAATGAAAAACTCCTGGAGAAGACAACTTCAAGAGATTAGAAACAACATAAAAAAAACCACTATTAAATCAAGAAACCCCATCAGCTTCTACTAAAAATACTGCTGAATGACTGTCTGTCTACCAGGCAGTCCTTCGCCTCCAATTAATACCAGCAACTGACATACAGAATGCTAGACATGAGCAGTTTCAGTTAACTTGTGGTTAAACTGCCCCCACCTACAGAGTTGGGGATGTTTTTTAAAGAAAGGGTCTATTTTCAAACCATACCTCAAACTTTAAGCTGAAATAACATTTTTCACAGACTAACATTTCTTTATACCTTTAATAACAAGCATTTAGGGTGGAATCTGGGGAGAAAGCTCCACCAACCTGCCTTGAGGTACAGACTTGAAGGTACTTTTTAAGGAAAACCTGTTTGACACCTGAAAAGAGGCTAAAAAAAAAAAACTTTCACAGAGAAGCATTCAAAAGCAAACTGCACTGGGTTCTAGAAGCACAAATGACTTTGCACATTGTCAGCAGGCAACAGCAGGTTTGGTTTAATGACAAGGTCACACAGCCACATCTCCACTGAACTGTAGATGTGACTTCATCTTCCTCACAAACAATACAGAAATCAAAGAAATGGCAACAATGTTTCAAAGAATTCCTACACTCGTGTGCGCGCATACACACACACACACACACACACACCTGTATAATAGATATCTTTCATATTAAAAAAAGAACTCCTTGTCTTCCCTCCCAAACCCTGCCCTCTCCCTGACTTTCCCTTCTCTGTTGACGGCACTACCATCCTTCCCGTCTCACAAGCCCACAACCTTGGTGTCATCCTCGACTCCGCTCTCTCATTCACCCCTCTCATTCAAGCCGTCACCAAAACCTGTCGGTCTCAGCTCCGCAACATTGCCAAGATCCGCCCTTTCCTCTCCATCCAAACCGCTACCCTGCTTGTTCAAGCTCTCATCCTATCCCATCTGGACTACTGCATCAGCCTTCTCTCTGATCTCCCATCCTCGTGTCTCTCCCCACTTCAATCCATACTTCATGCTGCTGCCCGGATTGTCTTTGTCCAGAAACGCTCTGGGCATGTTACTCCCCTCCTCAAAAATCTCCAGTGGCTACCAATCAATCTGCGCATCAGGCAGAAACTCCTCACACTCAGCTTCAAGGCTGTCCATCACCTCGCCCCCTCCTACCTCACCTCCCTTCTCTCCTTCTACAGCCCAGCCTGCACCCTCCGCTCCTCTGCCACTAATCTCCTCACCGTGCCTTGTTCTTGCCTGTCCCGCCATCGACCCCGGGCCCACATCATCCCCCTGGCCTGGAATGCCCTCCCTCCCAACATCCGCCAAGCTAGCTCTCTTCCTCCCTTCAAGGCCCTACTGAGAGCTCATCTCTTCCAGGAGGCCTTCCCAGACTGAGCCCCTTCCTTCCTCTCCCCCTCGTCCCCCTCTCCATCCCCCCATCTTACCTCCTTCCCTTCCCCACAACACCTGTATATATGTACATACGTTTGTACATATTTATTACTCTATTTATTTATTTATTTATTTTACTTGTACCTATCTATTCTATTTATTTTATTTTGTTAGTATGTTTGGTTTTATTCTCTGTCTCCCCCTTCTCGACTGTGAGCCCACTGTTGGGTAGGGACTGTCTCTCTATGTTGCCAGCTTGTACTTCCCAAGCACTTAGTACAGTGCTCTGCACACAGTAAGCGCTCAATACGACTGATTGATTGATTGATAGTGAAATTCACAATTGAGAGCCTGTGTTACTGAAAAGGCCAATGCCGAACCTACAGTCCCAGCCACATGGTACACACAAAAAGACTGTCCCTTGTGTTGCCATGTTTGATGTTTGCAGCATCTGGCACTGTTTTCTTTTTTGACTCCTTGTCTCTAGTTCTTTACAAAGCTTTTGCTCAAAACAAGTCATTCTTTTTTTGATAGTATGCCAGGTTGGTCTATCTTTAGGAATTAAGACCCAGTTTTTATCTTGGATCTTATCAACTGATATTGAGTCTGGCCCTTAAATGACATTGGTGGAACTGTTCAAGAAGCCAGATGTGGCACCTGTGTGTGGTGCATAGCGAGGATGAACAGCACTACAGTTTCGTAGAACTTTAGTTTGATTCATTCATTCATTCGATCATATTTATTGAGCGCTTAATGTGTGCATAGCACTGTACTAAGTGCTTGGGAAGTACAAATTGCCAACATAGAGAGACGGTCCCTATCCAACAACGGGCCTGATACCATGCTGCCGCCACATTCTGTTTGATGGTCTCCCTAAGGATGTGTTGTGTTGGCCTTCTTGATTTCGTTTGAATTTCTAGTCAGTGTGCAGCTGAGACAACAATTCTGTGACAGCTTTGAGCTCTGTGTTGCCAATATAGGTTTTTAGTTGTGTGTATGCCCTCCCCGTCGTCCCCCCAGCCCCCAATCAGGCTGAAACTTCACCTTGGTTTTCTATAGGCTTATCAACAGCCCTCCTGGTTAATTTGATGAATCAGTTTACAGTCATTTGTATGTCTTTTGGGTGTCTGCCTCTATGGTGCAGTCATTTGCATACAGTAATTCTTTAGTGACTGTCTCTAGCCTAATGACTCGACTTAGATTAGCATATTTTTGACACATAATCAGGAGGACTAATTCTCTGGAGAAGATACTAGTGCTAAGAAAAGTGCAGGGAAAATGTGGAAGAGGCAGACCAGCAGCTAGATAGATAGTGGAAGAACCATTAGAAAGGTTGCGGATTATGGCAGAGGACAGGACATTCTGGAGAAAGTATATCCATGGGGTGGCTATGAATTGGAAATGACTCAACAGCACAATAATAATAATAGGACTTCGGCTGAATAGTGCTTGACACATAGTAAGTGCTCAACAAATATTATTATTATTATTATTATTATTATTATTATTATTTTCATTATTATTATTATTATTATTAAGAGCCAACTATGCATCCCTGCTTTACTCCATGTAACAAGGCCACCTTCAGGTCTGACCTGGCCAGTCATGTTGCCATGAAGCACAAATGACTCTGGACATTATCAGCAGGCAACAGCAAGATTGATTTGATGAAAATGTCACACTGCCACTTTATGTTATTTGTTAAGCGCTTACTATGTGCCAAGCACTGTACTAAGTGCTGGAGTAGATACAAGGTAATCAGATTTGGCACAGTCCATATCAGACATGGGGCTCAATCTTAATCCCCACTAAGTAATTGAGGCACAGAGAGGTTAAGGTCACACAGAAGACAAGTGGGTGGGCAGGGAATGTGTCTACTGACTCTGGTATCCTGTACTCTCCTAAGTGCTTAGTACAGTGCTCTGCACACAGTAAGCATTCAGTAAATAAGGTTGATTGATTGACTGAAGTGGCAGAACTGGGATTAGAACTCAGGTCCTCTGACTCCCATCCCCATGCTCTTTCCACTAGGTCATGCTGCTTCTCACGTCCCCACCGAAGAATAGATATGACTTCACCTTCTGAAGTAGTCTCAGAATCTTGCAGAACCAAAGAAGCAGCGTGGCTTAGTGGAAAGAGCCCAGGCTTGAGAGTCAGAGGTTGTGGGTTCTAATCCCAGCTCCACCACTTGTCTGCTGTGTGACTGTGCACAAGTCACTTCACTTCTCTGTGCTTCAGTTACCTCATCTATAAAATAGGGCATTCATTAAGCACTTAGTATGTGCAAAGCACAGTACTAAGCGCTGGGGAGGTTACAAGGTGATTAGGTTGTTCCACTGGGGGTCACAGACTTAATCCCCATTTTACAGATGAGGTAACTGAGGCACAGAGAAGTTAAATGACTTGCCCAAAGTCACACAGCTGACAACTGGTGGAGCCGGAATTTGAACCCATGACCTCTGACTCCCAAGCCCCTGCTCTTTCCACTGAGCCACGCTGCTTCTCTGTGATTAAGACTGTGAGCCCCACGTGGGACAACCTGATAACCTTGTATCTACCCCCGTGCTTAGAACAGTGCTTGGCACATAGTGAGCGCTTAACAAATACCATCATTATTATTATGATTATTAACCACATTTACAATAAATAGTAGGTGTGTTGAGGAGAACACTGAAATGTTTCAGCTATTTAGGATTTTATCCTTGCCTGCGATGAGACTGAAGTTGCCTTTACTCTTCAGAGGTACTGTGATAGAATGATGGCATGAACACAGCCACAGAAAGAAACACTCTAGTGATGTTAATGCAATGTCTAATATTGAGGATGAAGTTCCCTGAAGAAGAGTTAACCTTTCCAAATGGGAGTGCATGGCTTTTATCACTACAATTAATGAACTTTACAATTAGTGCTCCTGGATTTGAAAATGTATCAACTAAATTGTACATGCAGCGAGAGGATTTTCTGCCAACACATATGAACAGGTTTTTCCTCAACACTGGAACAGATAACCACTACCAGATTTCAAAGAGACCAGAATTTTCAACAAAAAAAGAGAAAAGAAATGAAAGCTGAATACAGAAACTATTATGTGATCTCACTGGTTTTCAATGCTGACAAAATCCCTGCCAGAGTACCCTGGATCAACTACTAATGAATATTTCAGTGCTTAGAACAGTGCTTGGTGCATAATAAGTGCTTAACAATTACCATTATAATTATTATTACTTTTAATCATGCACTACCAAGAGCTCACTGTGGCTTCAAATCAAAGCAGACAAGAAGCATGTTAGAGAATTACATTAAGATATCTGATGACTACTCTCTCCCACCTATATCTCCTCCTAGAGGCCTTCCCTGATTATGCCTTCACTTCCCCTCCCCACCCTCCCCTGTGCATCACCTAGCAGAGTGCTAAGTACAGTGCTTTGCACACAGTAAGTGATCAAATATGATTGAATGAATGCACTTGGGTCTACCTATGTCCCGAGGTGACCCTGGGGTACCGGCCAACTCAAGGTCAAGTACTATCTCATGACCACCTGAGCCAGCAGGTGGAACTCAGAAGTGAGGGTGAGATACTGCCCCCACAACCAAAGCTGCTAGATTGACAGCCCAAGATGGGAATACAGAAGGTATCCCTTGCCCCCGTGCCAATCAAATTAGGTATGGAGGAGGGGGGAGGGCAGAGATTGGATAGACTGAGGCCTGAAGCTGGAATGGCCTAGGGGCACAGGGGACCTTCGGGGTCAGAACACAAGGACACGCAGCAGCAGGAGGAGCAGCTGCTGCAGCAGCAGCAGCCCACGTGTCTCTCTCTGCCCAGAAGGCCAGATGCCCGCTATGCAACCAGAACCAACACACTGAGGCCAGGGCCATGGGACAGGTGAGTGTCTCGTGGGTGGGACCCTGGTACCTCGCTTTTGATGGGAATCATAAGTGGATTCCTCCCATGTAGGGAGAGCACATAGTGAGAGCTAGCCATCCACTACGTGCGCGGGTAATATAATGAATTCTTCCCATGTGGGAAAGTAAATGGATTCTTCTCGAGTGGGAAGTGCACATGAGTGCACTGTATATATGTATATGTTTGTACGTATTTATTACTCTATTTTATTTGTAAATATTTATTCTATTTATTTTATTTTGTTAATATGTTTTGTTTTGTTCTCTGTCTCCCCCTTCTAGACTGTGAGCCCACTGTTGGGTAGGGACCGTCTCTATATGTTGCCAACTTGTACTTCCCGGGTGCTTAGTACAGTGCTCTGCACACAGTAAGCACTCAATAAATACGATTGAATGACTGAATGAATGGGTGAGAGCTAGCCGCCTCACCCACGCGCGATTAACGTATGATTGTGTTCCTCCCATGTAGGGAAGCTCTAATATTGCTAATTGATTATATTCCTCCCGAAAGGGAAGTTCAATCCATTGTGCCTAAACAATTACATAAATTCAATTCACCTCGTGGAATAATTTTATGAAACTCAGTCTTTCCGTCCCCGGCCTCTCTCTCGCCTCGCCGATCAATGAACTAACCCATCCCTGGACGACGGGTGACATAAATGGCATTGAGGATGGGATCGGCGATAGGCGACAGAGAGCCGAGAGGGCTGTTTCAATTCCTCACGGATCAAGGATGGAAAACCCTGAGATGGGACAGCCGCTGGGTGGAGGAGCACTGGGAGGATCCGGCCAATCTGGTGAGGGAATTTTGTGATTGGCGGGAGGCTACCCAAATCAGGAAAAAGAAAGGAAAGACCGTCTTCCTCGGTCTCCTAGCAATGGCTCTGCAATTGGCACCCCGGGTGGCTAATGAGTTAGAAGAACAGGGGAAACTTCCCGTAACTGAGCAGGAGGTCAAGCGGGTAATGTACGCAGAGCTGGGTGGGAAGAATTCCTCTGGGGAGGAGAAAGGTGATCCCGATCCCCTACCACAACTGGAACCGCCCTCTTCCCTGCGGGATTGGGAGGTGCCCCCGTAGAACCCCGAGTGGCAACCCAAGCTCCTCTATCCTATTATCAAGGAAAAGCAGAATCCTGAAGGAAAGGTCACCACCCAAACTACTCACTTCACAGCCACTGAGCTCAGGCAGCTCTCTAAGGAGTTTTCCCGGAACCCCGGGGAGCCGGTGATAGGCTGGCTGGCCAGGGTATGGAAGGGAGCCACCGCCCAGGTGGACCTCAGCCCAAATGAAAGTGGCCGCCTCGATTTGGGCCCAGGGGTGGATGTGACCCACACTCACATGCAAGGTCGTACCCTCTGGACCCTTGCGGTACCTTGGGCTCAGACAGTCCCCTGGAGTGAACAGGGAAGGGCCAGCACCCTCCGGTGGACTGACCCAGCTACATTAAAACAGCGGGTTGGCTCAGAAAGGTTGGGCCCAGGAGAACGGGTGATCATATGTAGGGAGTTAATCAATCAATCGTATTTATTGAGCGCTTACTGTGTGCACAGCACTGTACTAAGCACTTGGGAAGTACAAGCTGGCAACATATAGAGACAGTCCCTACCCAACAGTGGGGCTCACAGTCTAAAAGGGGGAGACAGAGAACAAAACCAAACATACTAACAAAATAAAATAAATAGAATAGATAGGTACAAGTTAAATAAATCAATAAATAGAGTAATAAATATGTACAAACATATATACATAGATACAGGTGAAGGAGGTAAGATGCGGGGGATGGAGAGGGGGATGAGGGGGAGAGGAAGGAAGGGACTCAGTCTGGGAAGGCCTCCGGGAGGAGATGAGCTCTCAGTAGGGCCTTGAAGGGAGGAAGAGAGCTAACTTGGCGGATAGGCAGAGGGAGGGCATTCCAGGCCTGGGGGTTGACGTGGGCCGGGGGTCGATGGCGGGACAGGCGAGAACGAGGCACGGTGAGGAGATTAGCGGCAGAGGAGCGGAGGGTGCAGGCTGAGCTGTAGAAGGAGAGAAGGGAGGTGAGGTAGGAGGAGGCGAGGTGATGGAGAGCCTTGAAGCCGAGGGTGAGGAGTTTCTGCCTGATGCGCAGATTGATTGGTAGCCACTGGAGATTTTTGAGGAGGGGAGTAATATGCCCAGAGTGTTTCTGGACAAAGACAATCCGGGCAGCGGCGTGAAGTATGGATTGAAGTGGGGAGAGACACGAGGATGGGAGATCAGAGAGAAGGCTGATGCAGTAGTCCAGACGTGATAGGATGAGAGCTTGAATGAGCAGGGTAGCGGTTTGGATGGAGAGGAAAGGGCAGATCTTGGCAATGTTGCGGAGCTGAGACCGGCAGTTAAGGGAGCGGGGCTTTCCTGTGGACGAGCTGGATGGGCTGCCCACACATATCCTGAAGCTGCTCACTCAGGAAGGTAGACCAACGGCCCCAACCACCACAGAGCAGAGAAATTAGAAGGGGGATCTGGCGGGCCCGGCCGTTGGACGGTGGCTGCGGCCCTCTCACAACCCAGCCGCTCTCCGCATATGACCGCCCTAGTAAATGATCTTCAGAAAGTCGCCTTACCGGTAGACACCAGGGCCCGGGTATCTGTGATAAGGAAGGATGCTTGGCAAGGAGGCCAACCATCAATTACAGGAAATAATTCCATAATTGGGGTTACTGGGAAACAGGGGACCCTTCCCGTCACCCGAGCACCCAGCTACTCAAGAAATTGCAAGCTAAAGAATGGGGGTAGGAAATTTAACCACTTTGTCTTCAGGGCGAGAGCTATCAGATTGGGAGATAAACAGGGAATTCCTTTGAGGGAAGGCACCTCCCTCCAGCAAGGGGTTGCCTCCCTCTTAGTGAATGGCTGCCGTCCTCAATATAAGGCACCTCACCGTAGAAACTACAATGGCGGTAATTAGGAGTGAATTGGAAGTGAACTTGCCATTGTTCTCCCAGCCTAGGAACAACTGGAGGAGTGGTGATTTAATCATTATTTCTGAAATGCTACCTTAAATTTTGCTATATTAGTAAAAGGTAAAAGTAAATCAAATACAAAAGTCATCCTGATATATTTGAAATGATGAATGAATCTGACTGGGCAAACCTGTACAGCTAATACCAATGAGGGCTGCCCACTTACTTTGGTGGAGGCTTGGAGATCCTCCAAGACCTAAACCCTTCTCTTTTGCAGACACCACGCCTGGGAGAGGGGGAATGACAACACATCACTCTATGAAACTGCTTGTCCTGCTCGTCACTTAACATGTTAAATATTATTAGGACACGCAAATTCCAGATTAATTGCTGCATATTATAAATTGAATGTATTAGAACTGGGGTCTGTTCATCTTTGCTTGTTAAATTGGTTCAGATGGTCTTTAAAATTTCCATTATGTTAAGGGTTGACAATGCAAGTTCTGTGTGTTGTCTCTGCTATAGCCTAGCTAATGGGCAAAAAGCAGTTGTATGTTATTTAGTATCATACATATGTACAGATCTGGATGTCTACATTGTTTTTGCGATTGTTTCCTTTTAAGGGACTGGAAAGGTTTAGTCATCATATCCCAAGGATTTGGAAAGCAACAGAAGAATAATTGAAAAATTTGTTAAAATTGTTAGTAGGTTTTTTTAAGAATGAGTTAAGAATAATTGTGTAATATCATTAGGAAAAAGCTATCATTTCAAACTTTATCAATTGTATCTGGCCATATAATGCTCCTGGGTACTTCTCTGCCTCACAATTCTATTCAGGATTGCCTGACTTCCAGACAGGTCCAGCAAAGGAATCATCACTGAACTGCCTCCCAGCGAACCTGTCTTCAGTCTTAGCCATGACGTGACAGCATCAGGGAAGGGAGCCTGTTTCTACCAGGTGACCTGTTTTAATATGACCGTACTCCTCCCCCCGTCATTCCAGTGATTCTGGACAATTGGACATGATGATCTCTGGCAATGTACCATGCAGCTACGAGGAGTCCACACCACCAGCAGAGTTTTGGACTGGTTCTATGGACTCTTTAGACTTGAGGGGAGAAGCTCACTGTTCCATGGGTTGCTGCTACTTTTGCTCCTGGCAGTGGGCTTGGTGGGAGGATGGTGGTTACTAAGTTGCTGTTGCTCTGCCCTTTTCACACAGATGTGACAAACACTACAGTCGCCCCCAGCTCTTGCCTCCGTGCGCTATCTTAAGACCATGATGCTAGTAAGGGAAGGGGTTATTATCTGTCCCACTGCTACACGGCTCTATCTGCAGGTAGCAGACACTTCAACCATCCCTGGCCCCTTACCTCAGTGGAGTGCCTCAAAAACCATGGTGGGCCATACCTCCTACTCACACGCCTTGAGGGCGGGGCGCCGCCTTCTGTTGCCCCTGGACATGGGATAGGAAATGTCCTCTGCCCCAACCCATGGATCTGCTTTTCTGGTTCCCGTGGGAAGTGCACATGGGTGAGAGCTAGCTGCCTCACCCACGCGTGATTAACGTATGATTGTGTTCATCCCGTGTAGGGAAGCTCTAATATTGCTAATTGCTTATATTCCTCCCGAAAGGGAAGTTCAATCCATTACGCCTAAACAATCACATAAATTCAATTTGCCTCGCGGAATAAATTTTATATAAAACTCAGGCTTTCCGTCCCCGGCCTCTCTCTCGCCTCGCCGATCACGGAACGAACCCGTCCCCGGACGACAGGTGACAACCTCTTAAGCACTTCAGTATCCCCATGAAGAAATGAACAAAGCCACCTATAAGATATTTCACCTATAAGATGTCTCCCCCTGTGTTGTGTGAGTTCCTTGTGAGAAGGGATCAGATCTAAAATAATAATAATATTAATTGTGGTGCTTAAGCGCTTCCTATGTGCCAGGTACTGCATTAAGCACTGGGGTGGATATAAGCAAATCAGGTTGGACAAAGTCCCTGTCCCAAGTGGGGCTCACAGTCTCCATCCCCATTTTACATATGAGGTAACCAAGGCACACAGAAGTTAAGTGACTTGGCCATGGTCGCACAGCAGACAAGTGGCAGAGCCGGAATTAGAACCCATGACCTCCTGACTTCCAGGCCCCTCAATCCGCTCTATTGTACTGTACTCTCCCAAACACTTAGGTACAGAACTCTGCTGCTGTAGTAAGCACTCCATAAATACCACTAATTGACTTGAAATAAGGAAACTACAAAGGGGTCAAGAATGAAAACACAGAGAAGCAGTGTGGTATAGTAGGTACAGCAGGGGCCTGGGAATCAGAAGGATCACGGTTCTAACCCCGGTTCCACCACTCGTCTTCTCTATGATCTAGGCCAATTAACTCAACTTCTCTGTGTTTCATTTACCTCATCTTTAAAATGGAAATTAAGACTGAGCCCTATGCGAGACAGGCTGTGTCCAATCTGATTAATTTGTATCTACCCCAGTACTTAATACAGTGTCTGGAACATAGAAAGCACTGAACAAATACCATAAAAATATTTTTTAAAATATACTTTGCAGAAACATGAAGCAAACTCCCTAAAATGTGGCATAACCAGTAATAGTTGCCTTATGGCTCATATTTGCCCTCTTTGATAGTATCATGCTGTAATAAGACCTTGAAAGGCAATACTGGACATGTCTCTTTCTCTATGTATACATGTGCACATATGTATTTATAAATATACACACACACTCAAATATATACACACATAAAAAAACAAATCTGTCAGGAGACATGAGTTGTAGTACAGTTCTGACACAAGCTAGCTGTGCAACCTCAGGTAAGTGACTTAACCTTTATGCTCCTCAGTTTCTTTATCTGTAAAACCAGGGTGAGAGTAACATCTGCTATCATTCACTACCCCACAGGGATATTGTGAACATTAAATGAGATAATTACTGTGAAAGTGCTTTGAAAAATAAAAGTGCTATACAAATTCAAGGTATTATTATTAGCCACTAAGGCTTTTCTTTAGTATATAGTGAGAGTGTCCACTAAGCTAAAAAGAAAATTGAGCTTTACTCCATAATTTTTATGGAAAAAATACATTCCCACCCTCTTTGTCTCTTTTCTTTTCTGGAGAAGGAATTTTTACTGTATATCCCCAAAACCAGGAAGAGGTGGAGAAGGAGAAGAGGGAGGAAGAAGAGGAGGAGGCACTCATAGCAATGTTTTATAATTCAAAACAGAATTAGCACTGATGCTCATATGCTTGCATTACCCCTTCAGTCTGATGTGAAAAGAAAGCAACTGTGTAGCAACTCTTATTACTTTGTGAAGCACGGCAAAACCATTAAAATTCTCAAACATTCTTCAAGCTGATATCAGACCAAGCCCTCACAGTTAAGGGCATATTCGATTTGATAAACAGCCTCGTGTTTGTTCTTACATCATCAGTCCTTCAGTTCACTAATACTGCAGCACCATGCTGCTCTATTAATTAGTTTTAACATAACTCAAACTGCAACAATCTATCATGGGAATACATTTGCCATTTTAAAAAAGCCAATTCCCCAAACTCAAATACACCTAAAAAAAAAAAAACATAGGAGTTGAAATTCAAGACTGCGAAGCATCCAAGCATAAAGGTGCCTGTTACCTTTCAGGCATCCATGGAGATTTAGCAATCTGAGTAGGGATAGGATTGTCACATACTTGAATAGGTGAGCTCCAGGGACTTGTGAGTGACTTGGAAATGAGAATATTATCAGAAAAACAATGCTTCATTTCAGGATTGCTTTAACCATTGGCCACAAGGGGTAATGAATCCAGATCCCCTGCAGGTATCAATAGGGCCTAATATTGCTTTCTGGCAGGGTCCCATAATGGCCTTCCTGGCCACTGCTATGGAAATAAATGATTGAATGAATGAATGAGAGAATGAATGAATTAATGAAATAATAGCCCAAGCAGTGTAGAGGAGGGAAATGTGCAGCCAGCCAGAAAGAGGGGTGATTGAATTTCTGGAAAGAGTAAGGAGGCAATCACTGGACAGGGGGAGGGGGAAGGGGTTTAGGGAAGCATCTGGTCTTCTCTGCCTGGATTCACAAAAAACGTCACCTGGTCCTGCCAGCCCTCCAGCATAGAAGAGTTACAGGAAAATAGGCACTCCTAGTATTTCTGGGACTAGTAGATTCAGGAATACTTCCTTTAGACAGTGACAGTGCTGAAGGAAAAGGAATACCAACAGCAGTGTCATGGACATTCTTTAGCTTCAACACCCTGGCCATCAATCAATCAATCAATCGTATTTATTGAGCGCTTACTATGTGCAGAGCACTGTACTAAGCGCTTGGGAAGTACAAATTGGCATCACATAGAGACAGTCCCTACCCAACAGTGGGCTCACAGTCTAAAAGGGGGAGACAGAGAACTGAACCAAACATACCAACAAAATAAAATAAGTAGGATAGAAATGTACAAGTAAAATAAATAAATAAATAAATAAATAGAGTAATAAATATGTACAACCATATATACATATATACAGGTGCTGTGGGGAAGGGAAGGAGGTAAGACGGGGGGATGGAGAGGGGGCCGAGGGGGAGAGGAAAGAAGGGGCTCAGTCTGGGAAGGCCTCCTGGAGGAGGTGAGCTCTCAGCAGGGCCTTGAAGGGAGGAAGAGAGCTAGCTTGGCGGATGGGCAGAGGGAGGGCATTCCAGGCCCGGGGGATGACGTGGGCCGGGGGTCGATGGCGGGACAGGCGAGAGCGAGGTACAGTGAGGAGATTAGTGGTGGAGGAGCGGAGGGTGCGGGCTGGGCAGTAGAAGGAGAGAAGGGAGGTGAGGTAGGAGGGGGCGAGGTGATGGAGAGCCTTGAAGCCCAGGGTGAGGAGTTTCTGCCTGATGCGCAGATTGATCGGTAGCCATTGGAGGTTTTTGAGGAGGGGAGTAATATGTCCAGAGCGTTTCTGGACAAAGATAATCCGGGCAGCAGCATGAAGTATGGATTGAAGTGGAGAGAGACACGAGGATGGGAGATCAGAGAGAAGGCTAGTGCAGTAGTCCAGACGGGATAGGATGAGAGCTTGAATTAGCAGGGTAGCGGTTTGGATGGAGAGGAAAGGGCGGATCTTGGCAATGTTGCGGAGCTGAGACCGGCAGGTTTTGGTGACGGCTTGGATGTGAGGGGTGAATGAGAGAGCGGAGTCGAGGATGACACCAAGGTTGCGGGCTTGTGAGACGGGAAGGATGGTAGTGCCGTCAACAGAGATGGGAAAGTCAGGGAGAGGACAAGGTTTGGGAGGACAAGGCCATGGGTTTGCCCTGAAAAGTGAGGTACGAGATAACAGTGTGGCTCAGTGGAAAGAGCACGGGCTTTGGAGTCAGAGGTCAGGGGTTCAAATGCTGGCTCTGCCAATTGTCAGCTGTGTGACTTTGGGCAAGCCACTTAACTTCGCCGTGCCTCAGTTCCCTCATCTGTAAAATGGGGATTAAGATTGTGAGCCCCACATGGGACAACCTTAACACCTTGTATCCCCCCAGCACTTAGAACAGTGCTTTGCACATAGTAAGCGCTTAACAAATACCATCATTATTATTATGTCAGCCAGACAACCCAGTCTCACAAGGATAGGTATTATTTATCCTATTATCCCTCTTCTAAAGGAAAATATCCTATTTTGGAGTTGCTTCTGGCAAAGACCTGACATACAGAAGCAGCATGGCCTAGTGGATAGAGCAGAGCACGGGCCCGGGAGTCTGAATGTCCTTGGTTCTAATCCCAGAATGCCTGCTTGATAATATAGTTTCCACACTATAATCTGATCACCATGAATTCTACGTTGAGGGTTAAAGAAATAAATAAAAGTTTGCACTGGACCTTGCTTCCCAGAGCCTCACATGAGTGGCTTATCATGAAGCTGACTCTTTGGGAAGGAAAAGGCACTGTTTGGGAGTCAGAGGATGTGGGTTCTAGTCCTGGCTCTGCCACTTGTCTGCTATGTGACCTTTGGCAATTCACTTCACTTCTCTGTGCTTCAGTTCCCTCATCTGCAAAATGGGGATTCAATATCTATTCTCCCTCCTATTCAGCCCATGAATCCCATGTGGGACCTGATTATCTTGTATTTATCTCAGCACTTAGTAAAGTGCTTGACACATAATAAGCACTTAACCAATAGCACAATCGTTAGCATTATTATTGCTTTTAGCATCCTAACCGGAGGGCCCAGGAAGTGGGGCAAATTAAATCACCAGATTCCAAAGACTTGCACAAAACAAGGCAGTTCATTCACTTTCTGAAAAAAAGGTTTACTGGCCATTGTATACATCCAATCTGTATTGTCCCCTTTCCTCTCAGACTTGAAAGGACTTCACAACACTTGTTTGATCTCACTTCAATTTCCATAAAACAGCTTTTGGAGAAATTGCATTGACCCAGAGGCTAAGGCTGCACTTTTTTTTATCCCTCTAATTCTACACCACTAGTTACAGAGGGAGAGTTGACATCAAGATTCCAAATAGATTCCTCAAATAAAAGCCATCCCATGTCTTCCTTTTTGCCTTTGAGTGGTAAGTCACCGTACCACATTAATTGACAACCAATATTTAGAAGAACTGAGATGCTGTGGAGCAGAGAGGGGAAGACTTTTTCTGAATTAGATAAAACTTGTAAAGCACTTACAAAGGTTCCAATGAAGGATAATTCGAAGACCTACGTTTCATGGGTAGGGTCAAATCAATCTACCTGAATGTACTGACCTGACACAATTCCTCCCTTACTGCATCTGAAGACTTCAGAAGATAATTGATGTTTGCTCCAAAATATCCTGTTTCAGGAACACTATCTCCCTAAAAGGTAACTGTAATTGCCGAAAGTAATCTGTTTGGGTTATCTCCCCACACAGATCCAGGCATTTACCTACTCTTTCTGATAATTCACTGTACTTTAGCAATTAAATTAATGGCAGCAGCAACAGCACGAAATTCTTTAAACCCCTGTGGGCTTGTTCCTCTGATTAGACTAGATTAGTGAAGCTACAGCTATTTGCAGGCAGATTAGATAGGCTAGCCTTTCATTGCCATGGACACTTGATATTGAAAGGTCATGTTTGTTGACATCATATCCCACCCATCTGTGAAATATGAATTTAAAAGTTATTCTTTAAAATATTTTTAATCAAGGAAGACGACAATATGAGTCTGAAAACAAGAACCACCCATTTAACATTCTGCTATTCACCAGTGACCCTCTTTTTCTCCTCCCAGGCTGTAATATCTCTTGTAGACAAACCACAACTTCGAAGGACAACACAGTTTTGCTACTGTTATCACTGCTGAGCTATTTTTAAAGTGGTCAGCATGTGTTATTGAAATAAAATATGATTTCTGTGTTCCCTGCTTGACAGTTGTGTGTACTCTGGTAAGGGTTGTACTCTGATAAGGGTTGAAATGAAAGGATTTTCTGTGTGTATATTTCAACCAAGGAAAATAATCCATTTCTGCTACGGAAAATGCTGCCATTTAAAACATCCGTGAAAACTACAGATAAAGGTATTCCTTTTTCAAGGAAATGTTACATCTTTAAGGCTTTATTGATAATTTATATGTAATACATTCAAAAGCAAATGGTAAGAAAAAAATCAACATATAGGAATGAAATCTTTAAACCAATCATTCAAACATCCTGGTGAAAATAGGAAGGCTCAAGCACAATCTTCTACTCATCAGTGAGGAGGAAAAAAAAAAATCCAGGTTGGCAAATAGGTAATCCTATGTGTAATTAGCAAATACATCAGCAGGAGGCAGAGAGGTATTGAGATAAAATATTAACAGCTAAAAACATCAAAAATATAAGAAATAGTTCAAAGATGACACACAGTCAAGGGAACAGAGCATCTTAGAGAGTGATATTTTTGTCTGACTGATGAACTGAGCCAACATTTAAGCCTTGCACATAACATCTAAGAAGCCTCTAACAGGGAGAGGGAGGGATTTGGAGTTCTATATGTAAATAATAATAATTATGATGGCATTTATTAAGCACTTACTATGTGCAAAGCACTGTTCTAAGCACTGGGGAGGTTACAAAGTGATCAGGTTGTCCCACAGGGGGCTCGCAGTCAATCCCCATTTTACAGATGAGGTAACTGAGGCACAGAGAAGTTAAGTGACTTGCCCAAAGTCACACAGCTGACAATTGGCAGAACGGGATTTGAACCCCTGACCTCTGACTCCAAAGCCCATGCTCCTTCCACTGAGCCACACTGCTTCCCCAGACCTCCTAAACCTTACCTCTTCCAGATCATATCTAATATGAATTGGACTTTACCTGACAAGTATTTCTATTAAATTCACTTTTTTGTTGAAAGCCAATCCTAGAGTCACCATTATGTCTCTCAGGATAGAAATAGGCTGGGAAAAAAAATCTCAAAATTTCAATTTTGGCAAAAGTTGTTACCACAGGAAGTTTTGTGGGCTGAAAACATCAGTAGACTTGAGGAGCTTAAATGAATCCTTGGATGAAAAGTCCATAATGAGTTATTTGAGAGAAAGCTAGGTTTGTAGAGGAGAAAATAAATTAGGTTAATTAGTAAATCTCTAATCATTAATATGAATTTCAAAGGATACACAATATGGGTGCCAATTGTTAAAAGTACTTTTAATAGGATTACCGGCTTGCCTGTGTGCCAGTATCTGATCTCTCTCCACCCAATTGAAGGGGTTGATTTACAACCCACTAATGAACCTTGTCCTCTGATTGGTTTCAGGCTTGCAATTTGAATTTGCTATAGAACAGCTCAACAAGTGTCCCAACTTGTAGGGGTGGGGGGCCAAGGGGTTGGTCATGTCTGCTCTCCGAGGACATTTCCCTCCATAATGCCTGGAGGAAACACCAAGCCACTGCAGAAGGGATAAGCCTCCCTCTTCCCCAGCTCTGCCCTCTTGACCCTAGGTCAGTGACCAATGTAATTTAAACCATTTAGAGAGCGGATGAAGTGGCGACATACTGCAGTAGCTTATGTACCCCTTTTTGAGGACTTTCCCTGATAAACAGGTTGTAGTTCAAAATGATGATAATCCTAATGGAATCAATTCAAGGATGCGATCATGGCATCATTTTTCTAGGTCTTGTCTAGTCTTCTTATGCTGTCGAGTGATCTCTGATCCATAGTGACTCCATGGACACATCTCTCCCAGAATGCCCCACCCCCACCTGCAATCGTTCTGGTAGTATACCCAAATAGTTTTCTTGGTAAAAATATGGAAGTGGTTTGCCGTGGCCTTCTTCCTTCCAGTAAACTTGAGTCTCCAACCTCGACTCTCTCCCACACCACTGCTGCCCAGCACAGGTAAGTTTTGATTTGTAGCAGAATGTCTTCCACTCTGTAGCCACTGCCCAACCTAGGAATGGAATGGGTATGTCTCTGCTTTACTCACCCTCCTGTAGTTCATTCTAGTAGAGTACTGGAAACTCTCCTGGTATGATCCTGAGAGGGGGATTTTTCTAGTTATTCCTAGGTATTTCTCTGTTGCCATTATCAAGGATGACTACCAGAAATGTCTCTGTCATTGGTACCCTATTAGAGTGTGTCTCCCCTCATTAAAATACAAGCTCCTAGCGGGCAGGGAATGGGTCACTTTATTTTGTACTTCTCAAGCACATAAAAAGTGTACCAAGTAGGTGCTCAATAAGTAGTACTACTACTATTGGTCAGGCAGAAACTCCTCACCGTGGGCTTAAGGCTGTCCATCACCTCGCCCCCTCCTACCTCACCTCCCTTCTCTCCTTCTACAGCCCAGCCCGCACCCTCCACTCCTCTGCTGCTAATCTCCTCACGGTACCTCGTTCTCGCCTGTCCCGCCATCGACCCCCGGCCCACGTCATCCCCCGGGCCTGGAATGCCCTCCCTCTGCCCATCCGCCAAGCTAGCTCTCTTCCTCCCTTCAAGGCCCTACTGAGAGCTCACCTACTCCAGGAGGCCTTCCCAGACTGAGCCCCTTCCTTCCTCTCCCCCTCGTGCCCCTCTCCATCCCCCCCATCTTACCTCCTTCCCTTCCCCACAGCACCTGTACATATGCATATATGTTTGTACATATTTGTTACTCTATTTATTTATTTTACTTGTACATATCTATTCTATTTATTTTATTTTGTTAGTATGTTTGGTTTTGTTCTCTGTCTCCCCCTTTTAGACTGTGAGCCCACTGTTGGGTAGGGACTGTCCCTATATGTTGCCAACTTGTACTTCCCAAGCGCTTAGTACAGTGCTCTGCACACAGTAAGCGCTCAATAAATACGATTGATGATGATGATGATGATCATGAAGAAGTAAAGATATTTTCTAGACCCATGTTCCTAAGATAAATAATCTATGCTGACTAAATGCTTTTCTTTCCCATATCAGAAAAAAAATCAAGTTGGAAAAAAGAAATTAGTTGGAAGCGATTTAGTGAATTTGAGGTATTCCTACTTAGCATCTAAGAGGTTAGAAAAAATATTTTAAGAATCCTTTAAACATGTTATAAAATATTACTACAAAGCAAAAGTTTTAGGAAAAATTTAGCTTTTTCATTTTCAATGGAAATTCAGCCAGTCCCCATTAGAATGCTCTTTTAGCTCTTTTCTCATCATGCAAACTTGCCATTACATTTTAATGTTGATATTTCTCAAAATGTTTTCTCATTTTGTGATAGCTCTTTGGATTCTTGTATGTTTGGCACATACGAACAAACCTGCTATGCACCAACAAACAAAGCTGCTGTGATTCACACTGGAGTCACCCTTGGAATACAGTACATCATGACTTCAAAACAAATCTTTAAAATGCACCATAGTAGTGGCATTTTACTGGCAAAGAACAGGAGTATACAGCCTGGCATGCAACAATCAGGTGGCTCTTTTAGCAGAGGCTCTTGGAAAAGAATGATACTAACCAGTGGAATTGAAGTCAGTGTCAGGTGTGGTAGATAGCAAATATCAAAAGATCTGAAGTCAAGCAGTTAAATTAAATGTGCTGAAATATCAAAGTATGCAAAGCTTTTGTGAGGGTAATTATGGGTTTTTGTGTACACATTCATGTGTAATTCATAATATTTTGTTAGTGGTACATATTTACATTGCTACCTGATTGTGCAAGGTTATAGTGTAAACTATATTGTGTGTACTGGGTTCATATTACATATTTCTTGGATTTGGGAAATTAATGCATTTTACATCAGGTCTTCCCGCTTCCAATCTTTCCCCTCTCCAGTCCATACTTCATTCTGCTGCCCAGACTATTTTTCTAAAACATTCATTCATTCATTCAATAGTATTTATTGAGCGCTTACTGTGTACAGAGCACTGTACTAAGCGCTTGGGAAGTACAAGTTGGCAACATATAAAGACGGTCCCGACCCAACAATGGGCTCACAGTCTAACATCTTTCTACAAAGAGCTCCCCACTTCTGAAAATCCTCCAATTGTTACCATTCCCCTGCACCAAGCAGAAAAACCTGTTAACTTTAAATCTTTCAGTCAGCTTTCTTCCTCCTCCATACACAACCCATCATGCAGTGTGTTCCCTCCACTCCTCACTATACCTCGTACTTCTCTGCCCCAATGTCAACCTTTTCCTCATGCCTCAATCTTTGCCTCAGATGCACTCCATGTTAAAATCTAACAGACTACAACTATCCCCATCTTCAAAGCCCTTCTGAAATCTTATGTCCTCCAGGAGTCCTTTTTCCCCCAAGTATTTTCTAATCTTCCCAGGTTTTTTCTCCAATTACAACTGTAGGACTTCTGTTTTACCTATGCAGTTGTGTACTCCCAACTTTCCACAACATTTACTTACATATAATAATAATGATGGCATTTGTTAAGCACTGACTATGTGCAAGGCACTATTCTAAGCGCTGGGGGGGATACAAGGTGATCAGGTTGTCCCACGTGGGGTTCACAGTCAAACCCCATTTTACAGATGAGGTAACAGGAACAGAAAAGTTAAGTGACTTGCCCAAAGTCACACAGCTGACAAGTGGCAGAGTCAGGATTAGAACCCATGACCTCTGACTCCCAAGCCCATGCTCTTTCCACTGAGCCACCCTGCTTCCCGTATCTTGCATACTTTACCCAAGCACTAACCTATGTTCATGGTTCCTTTCCCTTTTTTTTTTTAAACACTTATTTTAGTGTCTGTTTGCTCTACTAAGTTGTGGACTCCTTCAAGGCAGGGGATCATATCTATCAACTCCATTGAATTCTGTCTACAGTAAGTGCTAAATAAATGCACTGATTAGTTGATAGGCATACACATATTATTAATTGATTAATCACATTATTTCCCATGGGAAACTATACTTTATTTAGCACCCTTTTGCTCAACATTCTGTTTTCATGAAACCAATTAAGGATGTTAACTGAGATTTTTTTACTATCCCCATTATGTTTCTATACAAGATCAAAATAAAATCTTTATTTGTGCCTTTCCCAAGTCAAATAGATTCTAGGTCCTTAGGAGAATTTATTTGGGTACTGAAATGGTAATGAAAAATTAGTTTTATTAATTTTATCATGAAACATTGCAAAAATGTGTATAACTTCTGTATTCCCTATCTTTCACTGTTATGAATCAAAATTTCAAAGTTATTGACAGATGTTCTATTTAGGATAACACTCCTATAACTAGAAAAGAAAAAACTGGAGGAACCCCTCTAGGAAAGCATAGTTACAGCAATTAACTAAAGGTAGATAGACTGCCAACAAAAATATCTGCAATTTTCCTGTCTTCATTTTATTCATATGGGACTATATCGTCCTATATGAGGCTCACAGGAGAAATGGGAGAAAAGGTATTTAATCCCCATTCTACAGATAAGGAAATTGAGGCAAAGACAATATAGTGACTTGCCCAATCTTACATAGCAGGCAAGTGGCGGGGTCAGGATTTGAACCCCAATCACCTGAATGCCAAGCCTGTGTTCTTTCTGTTATGCCATCTGCTGCAGCATTTCATACCCATTTCCAGAAGCAGTTCATAATTATTGGCCTGTCTTCTGGAGGCACACACCCAAAAACACAGTGTAGTGTACAAGAGAGCCTATGTGAGTGATTCAAAAATGCTGCCACCTACTCAGCTTCTGGATTCTCTGTTGTGTCCTCAATTATGCCTGCATAGATAGATTGACCAAAATGGGAAATGGTATACAGGCCCGTTTTTTTCCCATTGGTGATGGGGCAAGACTCCTCCAACTGTGACATGGCCAATGACATCAACATAGATTGATCTTAGCATTGAATCAATAGTATTTACTGAGCTCTTACTGTTTGCAGAGCACTGTACTAAGTGCTTGGCAGAGAATGATAGGTAAAGAGACCTGATCTCTGCCCTCAAGGAGCTTCTTGATGAACTTTTCAGAGACACCAAACTTTTCTTAGTAGCTGTCACAGCATGGGTCTACTGAAAGTGTTAAGTGCCTTAGTTTATCTACAATATTTGGTGTTCAGGAAAAGAAGACACCTGAGCTTCAAACCAGAGTTTGAGAACTTGACACTGTGAAATCATTAAAAGAAACCCCGTCATCACCAGCTGGACAAGTTGCACAAGGGAACAGATTTTGAAACAAAAATATTCACACATTTGGTCATATAATTTCATCAGTTATAAAATGATTAGACAGAACAATTAAATAATGTCTTCTCAAATATTCACTAGGAATTCTTATTAAACATATGATGACTAGTTAATTTTTTAGGTTCTTGACATGTGAATGAAATTTTCAAAATAGAAAACAAATGTTGCTTTCCAAATATTCATCTTTGATTCATTTATATGCAACAGAAGGAAGTACACTGTGTTGCCATGCACCTTGGGGCATTTATTCACACATTTTCTCTACAATGGATGACATTCCATGCATACATTGACAAAAGACAATGTTAATACATATTTCTAGTCTTCCAGGAATCATTTTCATTTTCTTAATTCACCCTCTAAATGGATGGAAAATGGAATACTAAATAGATATTGTGGTTTTCTTCAAAAGGGAAGAGAAATTTCCACTTATTAATTTATGAAGACCTTCTTTCAGTTATGGCTCAAACTGTAAAACTATCCTGCCATAAATAAGAATTGCTTTATTACTCATTAATTACTTTAACCATCTTGAAGAAGACAAATTTTCCAACAAAATGAGTCACATACAGGAAAATGTAATGAAAAATTGACTTTGAAAGGCAAAACTTAGACCTCTAAATAACATGCATTCTGTGAAATCAAAGGCCATGATGAAAGAAATGAAATGCAGTTTGCAGTCATCCTAGAGTCTGTTCCATTTAATTCTTTGCAAATACAAAAAGTGTCATTTTATACTACTTTTGTATTTCTGAACGTTTGATATGATATCAATTTGGTAAAATTTTATTTAAATTTAATTTGCTCCCATTAATAATTAATATATACTTTTAAGCTGATGGAACTAACTAAAGCTAACAAAGGTGGTAGTTACAGAATTATGCTTCAAACTAATCCAGAGATTTTTATTCCTGAGTCAAGGACATGACTATTTATTAATCCTTTCCCATCTCCATCTCTATTCATCTTTTTAAAAAATATTTTCACTTTTAGGCCCACTTCTTATGCCCAGTCAACTTTCTCAACTCTTATCATTTTCTTAACCAACTATGGGTGCCTATCAATTTCCAACAAGTCTTGTCTTCCAGAAGGGAACATTTGAATGTTGACAAGTAAGAAAATGCTTCAGACGTTTGGCTTACAGAATCACAGAAAAAACAAACATATCTAAGTAGTAATATTTAAACATTTTAAATAGCAGTAATTATCATACGCTGTAAGATCACCTCAAGCAGCATTTTTCATTTAATACTTTGACAACTAAATGTCCATCTCATTTATTAGTCAAAATCAAGTGTCAAGACAAGATCACAAAAAGTGTAGTTCTGCATGGATGTAATGTTTGTTACCTCATACCTTCTATGGGGAGCACAGATGAGGAGAATAAACAAAAAGAATCCCCAAACAACTATAACTGCACAATCGCTCTAATCCCCTGCTCTAGGGGACCAGCATAAAACAAAGTGGATATAAGGAACAAGCATGGAGTAGTGGATACAGTACTGATCTGAGAGGCAGAAGGTCATGGGTTCTAATCCTGCCTCCGCCACTTGTCTGCTGTGTGACCTTGGGCAAGTCACTTCACTTCTCTGTGCCTCAGTTCCTCATTTGTAAATTTTGGATCTGATACCTATTTTCCCTCCTACTTAATCCATAAGCCCCACATGGGACAGGGACTGTATCTGACCTGATTAACTTTTGTCTGCCCCAGTGCTTAGAACTGTGCTTGAAAAACCTCATAACAAATACCATAATGATAATGATAATAATGACAATAATAACTATGGACAGTTGGGAGAGAGCAACAGAAGGTAGATAGGGCCACTGGATATGCAGCTGTCATAAATAAGGTTTTAAAGCAGATACCTTTGGAAAAGTGTGATGAGAGAGAAACAAAAGCAGTGTCATGTATTGTGGGTAATAATTGCATCAGTGTAACAAGGGTTGATCTTTACATTTGCAAAGGATATAGAAGGGATTATGCCTCCCCATTGTTTCATCAACCACATCCAATGATAAAAATCTGTCACTAGCATTATCTTCAAATATAAAGGGCAGATAGCACTACACACATGGGAACAGAGACATATAATGAAATGATTAGGAGAAAAATGAGGAATTAAGTCCAAGGGCCTCTAAGGAGATTCATATTCCAGAATTCACCCATGTAGACATAGGAAAAGATGTTAATAAGTTGGTTACAAATAATATCTACAGTGAATTCATTACAGCCAATTTATTAAACATGTTCAGAATTGAACTGACATGCATCTCTTATGTTTATCTGCTGTGTCCCCACACAAGTGATGGTCTATGTGGTCCAGCCTAAGCCTGTTTCGCATAGATCAGACAACCACTAAAGGGGAGAAACATACCATGGCTACGCGTAGGAGATGCTACTTTTCAAAATTATTTGTGTGTCTCTAAGCAAGGTATCACTCAAATCAGGTCATGTTTGCATGCAAATTCATGGAGTGGTTGCAGTACTCCAAGATGTTCCCAGAAAAGAGAAAAAACTGCCTTAATGGAGACAGATGTCACTCTCTCCATTACCAGCAGTCACAAAGACAGCAGCAAAGTTCTTATCCACCTAGGCAGAGGAGAGAGGAGAGGCCACCCAGTTGACACCACCCAGTCCAGAAATTTAAGACCAGAGCTTTATGAGAAAATATGTAATAGGTACTCAAAAGAAATGTTCATCACAGGTTTATAATTGTTCAAGGGAAGTATGAAATGGTTCCCCAATATAGTTGACTTTTTCTTCAACGATAGCATTAATTCAGCATTAATGAACAGATTAAATTTAAAATTTACATAATACAGAAAGGCCTCTGTCAATCAAAATGTAATGGAAAAACCTTTATTTTTATAAGGGAGGCTTATATTGTAGACCTATTTTATTAGACACTTCTTGGAGGGTTCTGTAAATGTCAGAGAATTCATTTTCAAGTTACAGATTTTAGCATTTAGAAATGGTTGAAGATCATTTTAAACTTTTCTCGAAGTTATAGATAAATTGCTCTACCATATTAATACGTTAATCTAAGTACCGGACATTTCAAAGTTTCAGTCAAAATTAAATGTTTGAATAGGGAAAACAATCCAAAAACTTTGATACTCTGCATTAATTCAGTATTTTATACCTCAGTGACTGATTTACATTAACCTCAATGAGAGGGACTATTTGTATCTTATAAACAAATTCACTTTCAAAAGACTACAGTAAATGTGTGTTTACAAATATATCAGAACTCATGACTTAAAGTCACAAAAGAACCCTGAAAACAGGTTGTCATCTCTACATTAGAACGAATACAGCCAACATTCCCAGTTTACACTTTTTCTCATAGGCAGTGGGCATAAACAACTCAAGGAGTTTGGAGAGGAATAGTATGAGGGATATGGAGTGAAAATTGGAGGGAACCAAGAGAGTTTTTTTTTAAGCTAGGGGAGACATGGACATATTAGAAAGCAGTGGGGAAGCCATTGGAGACTAAACAGTTGAAGATGGAGGTCAGAGCACAATATTAAGCACTTGTAAAATTTACAAAAGAACAGAGGTCCACAAGGAGATTACATTTTACATCAGGAGGACCCTGCTATTTATTTTAGTATACGCTGTATTTATGTTATCAATGACAGTGTATCCAGCTTTGAAACTGCCTAAAATTCAGTTATCTTTATTGATTTTGACAAATATCAAGAATCATTTGGGGAATTAATCAACTACATAGAGGAAATGGAACCTATTTTCACTGCTTACAGTTAAAAAAAAAAAACACTCAGTTTTAAAATAACTCAACCACCTTGCCCCCTCCTATCATGCCTTGCTGATTTCCTACTACAACCTAGAATGCTTGTTTTGCTCTTCTAGTGCCAACCTTCACATTGTACCTTGATCACATCTATCTTGTTGCCGAACCCTTGCCCACATCTTGACTCTGGCTTGGTACTCCCTGCCCCTTCACAGCTGACAATCATTCTCCCTACCTTCGAAGTCTTACTAAAATCACATCTCACCCAAGAGCCCTCATTTCACCTACTTTCTGTATCGTTCTTTTACTTGGATTTGTACCCTTTATTCACACCACCAACAGTCCCATAGCACTTTTTATGGTACTTGTTAAGTGCTTACTGTGTGCCAGACATTGTACTTATCACTGGGGTAGATACAAGCAAATCAGATTGGACACAATCCTTGTCCCATATGAGGCTGAGAGTCTTAATTTATCTATGCCTCAGTTACACAGAGGGATTAAGTGGCTTGTCCGCTGTGTGACCTTGGGCAAGTAGGAGAGCCAGGTTTACAACCCAGGTCATTCTGACTCCCAGGCCAATGGCCTATCCACTGGGCCACGCTACTTCTCTCTGCACTTTTGTACATATCTGTAATTTATTTATAATCAATGCTTGTCTTCCGCTCTAGACTGTAAGCTCCATGTTGAGAATGTGCCTACCAACTCCGTTACACTACACTCTCTCGAGTGCTTAGTACAGTGCTCTGCACACATTAAGTGTTTAATAATAACAGTTGATGGATTTCACACCTCAGAGACCACTAAAATTAATTACACATAAAAGAAATAGTAGAGTACAAATCTTCAATACATATGGCACAGTCCCAACAGGACTTCTTCTAGTTGTAAAGCCAAAACTAGGACACAGTTCTGCTGATTTCCAGAATTGTGTTTTTCCCATTAGACCAAAGGCAAGGCTATTGACAAACAGGGTATATATTTAAATATGCATGTGTATATACATAATGGACTATGTATATATGTCAATTACACAGCCACAGTAGGCAGGTGTCATTATCTTTTGCCTTATATCTTTGTTATCAATAACTTTTATCATGACCCCATCTTGTTTCATTATCTGCCACTTTTATTCATCTAGCAACTGACTTGCCTCACACACTTTCATTGTCTTAAGTGGCATCAATCCTTAATCACACACCTTTTTCCATGGCTATTTTTTGTTGCTGTGCTGATTCATTCATTTTGTCCATTAAACCAATGTATGTCGAATCTAAGGGAAAATGGATCCTGCTATTCATGGAACCTGCTACTGTAGTATACATAGTGTTTATGTTATTAATGACAGATAGTAGTGTATCCAGCTTTGAAGTTGACTAAAATTCCATCATCTTTATTGATTTTGACTTAAAAAAAATCAAGAATCATTCAGAGAATTAATCACTTACATAGAGGAAATGGACCCTATTTTAACTGCTTACGTTAAAAAAAGATAATTCCCAGTCCCCAGGCATCATGTGCGGTTGGGGGGGGGGAAGGCGCGCAGGGGCCCAATTGCACCCATTCTTTGCAAGACACTAAATACCAAAGATGCCTTGGGTGAGAGAAAACAGAGTTGAATGGACCTGTGGCCACTGTCCCAGTATTCTCCCCACATCCAAAATCGAGAGAAAGTGCAGAGTTCTCACCTGCCTACCCACCTAGAGAATATATAATCCAATACAAAGGAAGAAAATAAAGCTAACATTTCCAAATTAAGATACAAAATTTCCAGTGAATCCCAGTATTTCCTTAGGAAGGGATCTAGCAAATAAAAAAAATTTCCTATTTATTTTTAGAGAAACTGTAAGTCTGTAATTAAAGCTAGGAGCTAACCTTCTTCCCTTATTATATATAATAATAATAATGATATTTGTTAAGCACTTACTTTGTGCCAGGCACTGTACTAAGCGCTGGGGTGGATACAAGCAAATCGAGTTGGACACAGCCTCTGTCCCATGTTGGGCTCACAGTTTCAATCCTCATTTTACAGGCGAGGTAACTGAGGCACAGAGAACTGAAGTGACTTGCCCATGGTCACAGAGCAGACAAGTGGCAGAGCAGGGATTAGAACCCAGGATCTTCTGATTCCCAATGCTGTGCTCTACCCACTATGCCATGCTGTGAAAAGCTTCTTTCAGGGAAACCTGCAAGGCACAAATGGAGTTTGGCCAGGAAAGGTCTCCCAAAATTTGACATGATAGTCTGTAATTTTCACTTGTCTGCATTTAATAGGGAGGAAACAGGACTATGCCTTTCAATGAGTTTTCTCTCAGAAAATATACAGTCATCAATAATAATGATAATGAATACTTTAGTAGGAGGATAGCAATATAATAATAATTGTGGTTTTTGTTATGTGCTTACTAATAGCTGGGGTAGATACAAGTAAATCAGGTTTGACACAGTCCCCGTCCCATATGGAGCTCACAGTCTTAATCCCCATTTTACAGATGAGGTAACTGAGGTGTACAGAGAAGTGAAGTGACTTGCCCGAGGCCACACAGCAAACAAGTGGCAGAGCAGGATTAGAGAAGCAGCGTGGCTTAGTGGAAAGAGCCCGGACTTGGGAGTCAGAGGTCGTGGGTTCTAACCCCACCTCCGCCACTTGTCAGCTGTGTGACTTTGGACAAGTCACTTAACTTCTCTGTGCCTCAGTTACCTCATCTGTAAAGTGGGGATTGAGACTGTGAGCCCCATGTGGGGCAACCTGATTACTTTGTGTCTACCCCAGTGCTTAGAACAGTGCTTGGCACATAGTAAGCACTTAACAAAAACCATCAAGCCCCCCCTCCCCTGAAAAAACCTCATGACCTTCTGACTCCTAGGCCTGTGCTGTATCCAATACACCATGCTGCTTCCCATGAGGATCATGAGTAATCCTCATGATCTCTGTATGTAGTGGACTGATTGATGTCCTTGAGTCTCTCATTTTAAGGGACATGTAGACTCATGTCTGGGATCATGTAGGACATAGGTATCATTTGTGAGAATGTTGTGGTTTTGCTACTGCAGCTCTTCTGACCCATTCAGTTTTGGAAAGCTGATTAACATATCCTACAAAATATTGAAGAATAGCAAGTTCTCAAGTTACAGATGATGAACTTTTATCATTGAAATTCACATAACTTAACCTACATAACCTAGTGCTAATCAAGTACCAATTGCCAGACTCTTGATTCTGAGTTAAGACCCTTTGGTATATGATTAAGTCTAAAACCCATCAATTAGGTGGACAACATGCCAATTTTGATTCTTTTCTTAATCTGTAAATTCCAGGTTCTAATTACCAATGAGCTCTATGCAAGAATTGCCAAATCCCCTACACTGAATACCATTTCTTACAATTAAGAGGAAATAAAAGTTCACAGTAAAATGGTATTTTTTTAAATGATAGATCCTTTCCAATTAAATTAAATGATTTTTTGTTGCCCAGAAATCTACTGGTAGTCACAGGGTTTGAGAATAGGATTGCCAATAGCTAGACTGTGACTAGACTAGACTGTAGACTGTGACTAGACTTCTAGACTGAGCCTGTTGTTGGGTAGGGACCATTTCTACATGTTGCCGACTTGTACTTCCCAAGAGCTTAGTACAGTGCTCTGCACACAGTAAGCGCTCAATACATACGATTGAATGAATGACTCAATGAAATAGTAGGAGGATCCCACATACAATTAGGAAATTAATTGGTGGAAATGCTCAAGAAAAGAAAGAAGATGCCAGAGGTTGGAGGACATATGACAGAATTAGCCACCTACCATTGAAGGAGATGGTGGGCCATGACAAGCTCACTATTTATTCTGGATGCTACTGAAAACAGTCATATTGAACAGACATTTTCAGCAATTAATGACGACTCTTGGTCATTACTGTTCTTGGGCTTACGGGTGTGTAGAAGTTCTCAAAAAGACATTATGAAAGTTCCAACAGTGATTGTATTACAACACAACATGCCCAATTCCAAAAATATTTTAGTGTATGAGATGAAAATAGTAAAATGCAATGACCACTGCTTTGAACAATTTAGATATGATTCATTAAATAATGAAACAATACCAAATATTAGCACCTTTACAAAGAGAAGTTGGAAACTGAAAATGTCCTGTTAGTATCAAATTACATTATTATTAGGATATTTTCCTAATATGTTATGAGAGGAAAAACTGTGGAATGTTATTAGAAGTCAAGGTCATAACTGAAGCGGTATCCTTCAAACTGCTCTCCCACAGACCTGGCAGGAGAAATGGATTAAAGGAAGCAGAAGCACAAAATTTAAAAACCCGCAATGCAAATGGGCTGGTTTAACCTACATTTTTTCAGAAGCTTTAAGGACATTCTGGGAAGAGACTGGTTCCTCTGCCAATAGTGGAGCAGCCTCTCCCCCCTAGGCCTGGGGCTGACCTCCTACGAAAAGGCTCGAATTTCAGCTTCTTGTGCTGCTGTGCTTTGTGCTTCTGATCAAATCCCAGGACCACACCAGAAAAAAGAGCTCCACATGGGTAATGTATTTCCTTCTGCTTAAGCTATGTCTGGCTTTAAATGGAAGTCAAGGCGAGGTAATTGGGGTTATTTTTAGCCTAAACCCTTTTTCAGTCTTTCAACCAAGAAAATTTTCAGATAGCTATGCCAGCAAGGATATGATCTGGTAATCAGAGAATCAGGTTGGGCATTTGCAGCTTTAAACCTGTTTCGATTCTTCCCAATTTGTAATATTAATCAAATCTCATATTTAAACACTGTCTTATTTGGGAATAGGGACTGGAATGATTACTGGGGCCTTTGTAAAGTTATCAACTGGGTCCTGGCTGGAACTTCTATTTATGTATCTTCTGTAGATTGCTCTAGATACAGAACTTCTAACTTTGGTCCCAATCTGGAGTTATACAACTAAGCAGCCCCAACCTTCACCATATGAAGCTTATAGCTTCTGAGTCTAAAAGCATTCTATTTTGAAATTTTTCAGGAAGGCTGACTGAATTTTGGGTAAACTATGTTTTGGGAATATCTTGCTCCTTGTTTAGACCAGTGTGCGCAGCCACATTATGATATTCACAAGTAGAAAATAAACATATGTCTCCTAGTCTACTACAAAGTTATAATGGCAAGCACTGTGCAACCATGCTAGAGAATGTAACAAAGAATTTGGAAACTAGTATTAGAAAATGATTCTGGTCTTCTGAAAAACTCTTCTAACTCAACAGCTTAAAGCATCACCACAAATTCTTGAATTGCTGTCATAAGAGCTCCCATTTGCTGATGCCTATGCTCTGAAAGCATACATGTGAAACGATAAGCCAATGATTGTGAACCACTTCTTGGAATCAGGAAAGCTCTAATGGAGTGACAATTAGTTTCAAGACCAAGGTTATGTGACTTCTTTACTTGGCAAACCATATATACAGAGCTGAATACAATCACTGAATTCTGCTATCTATGCAGCCTAGTCTCCACTGATGCATGAGACCAGGATACACCAGTCAGATGCCACATCTGACTTCTAGAGCAATTTCATCAATGCTGCTAACAGGAAATACTCAACATAAAATGGTAAGATGGAATCACAAATAGTAACAACCTGGAATTTAGTCCTTCAGCAATAAAGCAATGCTCAGACAAACACTGAATATCTACCTTCACTAGGTGGAACATGAGGAGAATGGATGACAAGATACCCAAACAGTGGCCCTTTGGTGAGTTTAAATGGTGTAAACAGGCTTGAAAGGGGACTTGGTAAAATGCAATGAACAAAATTTCAAAAAATGTGGCATAAATGACACCTGAAAGACAGTACCAGGAAACAGATCACCTTGCCCTGCAGCAGACACAGGTGGGGAACCTATCTTGGAAAAGAGGCTTCGAAAAGACTTTGATAATACAGAGAAACAAAAATGGCACTGGGGACTGAGAGTAACAAGTACAACAGTACAGCCAGGAGCAATATCAGCCAGAGGGCAAAATGTTTTAACTACTGCCCATGTCCAAACCTCATGAAAACTTTTGCTCAAGTCTGGTTTGTTCTGTGAAAGCTGCAGACAAGTTATTATCTGGAAGGCATGAATCCCTTAATCACAAATCACAGTGCTAAGCACCTAGTACAGTGCTCTGTACACAGTAAGCGTTCAATAAATATGATTGAATGAATGAAATGCAAGGATAGATAGTGGCTTAGTGGAAAGAGCACAGGCTTGGGAGTCAGAGGTCGTGGGTTCTAATCCCAGCTCTGCCTCATCAGCTGTGTGACTTTGGGCAAGTTACTTAACTTCTCTGTGCCTCAGTTACCTCATCTGTAAAAAAGGGATTAAGTTTGTGAGCCCCACATGAGGCAACCTGATTACCTTGTATCTATCCCAGCACTTAGAACAGTGCTTGGCACATAGTAAGCACTTAATAAATATCATTATTATTATCTTTATCCATATCTATTCTTCTATTTATTTTATTTATGATATGTATATATATCTAAAATTCTATTTATTCATATTGATGGTATTAATGCCTGTCTACTTGTTTTGTTATCTGTCTCCCCCTTCTAGACTGTGAGCCCATTGTTGGGTAGGGATTGTCTCCATTTGTTGCCAAACTGTACTTTCCAATCACCTAGTAGCACTCTGCACACAGTAAATGCTCAATAAATTTGATTGAATGAATGAATTTATCTATACTTTCAGACATGCATAGATCTCTACAACATATACGTACATACTGTTGTATCTCATTTTCATTTGCTAAAAAATACCTCTGCAGAGGAGACTATTACATCACAAAGAAAACTCCATGGAACAAAGTCAAGCACTCAATTTGGGTGTGTATCATGTGCAAAGCATTGCACTTGGAAGAGGACAATATAATAGAGGTGGTAGACATGATCCCTGTCCTCAAGGAACTTACAGTCTAGTGGGGGAGACACACATTAAAGTTAATTAAAAATGGGGATAGCTGCAGAGTATGAGGCTATGTGCATAATATGTCCTGTGGGGCTATTGGTAGGGTAAATATCAAAGATTAGTCAGAGAAGCTAAGGCCCTTCAAAGCCCTACTGAGAGCTCACCTCCTCCAGGAGGCCTTCCCAGACTGAGCCTCCTCCTTCCTCTTCCCCTCCTCCCGCCTTACCTCCTTCCCTTCCCCACAGCACCTGTATATATGTACATATGTTTGTACATATTTATTACTCTATTTATTTTACTTGTACATATCTACTCTATTCATTTTATTTTGTTAATATGTTTGGTTTTGTTCTCTGTCTCCCCCTTCTAGACTGTGAGCCCACTGTTGGGTAGGGACCATCTCTATATGTTGCCAACTTGTACTTTCCAAGCGCTTAGTACAGTGCTCTACACACAGTAAGCACTCAACAAATATGATTGATTGATTGATTGATTGATTGGAAGGCCTCTTGGAGGGGATATCATTTTAGGAGGGCTTGAAGATGGGGAGAATGGTGGTCCATCAGGTATGAAAGGAGAGGGAGTTCTAGGTCAGAGGGAGGATGTTGGCAAGGGTTTGGTGGCAAAACAGGTGAGACTGAGGGTAAAGCATGGGATATTTTTAAATTAGGTAACAAATAAATAAATAGGCCAGCAACAATTTAAAAACAGAAGAATAACGCAAACATTAAATAAGAATGAAGCCAACCCAATTCTCTCTCTATATGTTACATATGTTACACACATATATGTATGTTACACACACACACACATATATATATATATTTCCCCTTGAACATTCTTATAAAGCTACATAATGTTAAATTTCTATCAACTCAGAATATCTTCCAGCAATTTCTGACAGGTTAGAAAAAAAAGCATTACACTAACTGAACTAACATTGATGATTGAAGATCTATAGGTCAGGAAAGTTCAGACTCTAATGGCCATTTCATTAATTATTAACAGCAATAGTCCAGATGCTAGTAAATCGTAACAACTTCTAACATATGAACCTTTACACTCCCAAGATTCTCTTTCAATGAACTAAACCATAATGCCAATTTTTTTTGAAAGGGGAAAACATATTTATGATTCTATCAGCAATTACAGAGTATTTCCCCTAAATGCTGACAACCTAATCCTGACCACAATACATGTCATGGAATTTAAAACAAATCATCTAAAGATGAAACACTCATACCCTGGAAAAACAAATCACTAGAAACCCAACTGGCAACCATTCTGATAAGATGGGTGGGTCAGTGTGCTGACCAAATTGGGATAGGATAGGTGAAGAGGTAGGGAATAGGCATTGTAAGTGCTTCGAAGGTAGGCACTGTTTCAAATGCCTAGTACAGTACTTAACATATAACAGGGGCTGAATAAATACTGTTTAATGAATGACAGAGAGAGGGTAACAGTCAGGTAGAGTCAGCAGCAGGTAGCAGAGGAACACTGAGCATCTGCCAAATAACAGCATTCAGAAGGGGCTATCTGGTGGGGTGGGAGACAGCTGGGCCACTACTTTGAGTTGCCAAGATCCAGGGAGAAATGAGCTGGAGGAGTGAGGGGAAGGTTGGGTGCTGCAACAGGCAGTGGGAAATGACTGTGACAATGGGTGTGCAATGGGACAAATTAGGAAAGCATAAAGATGTGTGGATGCACATTATCTGGAGGTATGGGAAGGTTACCCATTGGCTTAAAGGAGAGCATTTACGAGGAACTGAGCAGAGCAGCCACCTTACATTCTCCCCCTCTTCCAAGTTGAACCCATTCTGTCCCACTCCAGCCACATCTTTCAGAGAGACTGTAGGTATAGGCTAACTTGGAATGTCCGGTTTTGGCAGCTTGTTGTGGCACAAGTAGGGGATGAGCAGGCCCAGGGACTTTTCATGCTCTAGAAGAAGTGGAGTATCAGAGTGATGCAGTAACATTTCACAAATTAGAAGCATTGGACCTGAGAGCCTTAGAGTCATGTTCAGAAATGGAATATGGAATGGTTTCAGTAACAACAGCTTTTTCCTCATTGGATTTTAGTTACTGCCTTGCTTCCTCCCTGGCTTGCCTAGTGGTCTTGACATCCTGCCAGCCTTTCACCCCCCTGGAATACCTCATATATTTCCTGCCACTTCCCCAATTCATTCTGGGTCTGGTAGTCTACTGATTTCCTGCCACCTCCCCAATTCATTCTGGGTGCCATCTCAATCACCAGTTAGGCATCTGCTGCTAACCACCACATTGTCAGCCTTCTTTCCACTCTGTCACCATGCCCACACTCTGGCCTGTGCCATTTTTATTTCGTGGTTGATGTCTGTCATCAGCCAACTCTGTGAGCTTGTCTTACCACTGTGACAGTCATAATCACCTTTCAACACAAAATGGCCAAGGAATATCAGTAGACTACCAGACACAGAGCTAGCAACTGTTGGATAGTCTCTAGACCTGGAATTTTTAAGGTCATTTTTATACTTAACCCTGATGGCTGTACTTAGTCTTTCCACTGCTAGGAATACTGCTGTCATGGTTTTTTTTCACAGAGGATTCAAGACATTCCCTTAATGCAACTGCTTTCCCTCTAACAAAGCCAAGATACACTGAAGAACTGACATAGCCACTGAGGAAATGAATATCAGGTTTAACTCAATCCAACTGAAAGCAGGACATTTTCAGCCTGCTCCAAAAATATCACTTCCCTTAAAAATCACATCTCACCACTACCACCCATGCCACTCCAGAGAAAAATATCTGAGTCCAAAATACTGCTTTTAATCATTTTCAGTTGTCCAATAACTGTTTAGGATAAGGCAAAAAAAAAAACCCAATTCAGAGAAAGAGAATGGGGAGCCTGGAAACCACTTAGGAAAAATGTAATTCCAAAGCAAATGAAGTGTTACGTCACTCAGTAATAAATTACACATCAACATCTGGTGCCACTCGATATGAAAATCCACAGAACCACTGTAAAGTTTTAGGGAATGGTACCATTAGAACTTAGATTCACCAGGCACCATTATATACAGATCTCTGAGTTAAAAGCAATCTGTCTTCTACTTGCCTCTCAATTCCAATGTGCTTGGTGCTGTTGTGACTCCCTGCTATCTCAAACTTGCAAACACACAGAAACAAGTCTATCGAAAATTCAAAACACTTTATCATCAAGTTTTGTAATACTTAATAGGAAGAAAAAAATCAAACATGCTCTCAGGCTATAGATTCTGCAGAAGAAAATAGTAATCAATACTACAAGACCATTTTTCTGAGGCAATCTTTTCTTTAGCACCTCCATCATGCTTTTCATGTGAGCTTGAGCTCAAAGACACAACCAGGTGCATGAGTTCAAGCTCATTACCCAGAGAATGTATTTCTCCAGGCAAAACAAACAAAATTGGGCCCCAGTTTCCATTCTCCCATTGGTGCTGCCAATGAATTAGAGTTTTTAAATATAACTATTTCCGAGGCTGTCCCTGAATCCAAAAGTTGTCCATCCAAATAAAAGGGTTTTATAAAGAGAGGATGGAAAGATAATTCTGGGCAGCCTCTGAAGCTAAAGAGATGACTTCTCTGTGGAGATCTTTGTAAAGTGGCCAATGAAAGAATGTTAGTGACAATTTCTGCTGAAACAACCATTTGAAACCAGAATTGAGCTGACTGAGGAATTATTTGGGGGAAAATATTTTCTCTAGGGTTTATCATTTAATTTAGAAATATTATGTCATTTAAGAAAAACGGTTTAAAATGCTTTTTAATAGAGTTTGGATCCCCATGTTGAGGCAACCGAGACATCCTATACAGCTTTCATTTTTTAAAATGTTCTTTAAGACAATCATTTCAATGGTAGAAAATAAGAAAAGGGATTTCTTGGCTGTTAAAACCATTGTAGGATGTAGTGAAAATAACCATTAGAAAGGAAGGATTCTAGAAAATTGATAAAAACAAAAATATCACCTTTTTTCAAAAAGCAAGAAAGAAATGGCTACAATTGCTAGTGAATATCTCTAATGTAAAAAAAAAATAAGTATTTTCTGATAAAAATTGATGGTTAAAAAGATTAAAAGAAAATTCAAAGCTAAAACACACTGACTATAAGAAGGAAGTGCCTCTCAGGGTCACACCTGGAGAGTTTCCAGCACTCTACTAGTCTCGACTATGGGAAGAAGAGTCAAGCAGAGGCATATCCATTCCATTCCTAGCTAGAGCAATGGCTAGCGAGTGGAAGGCAATCAGCTCCTAGTCAAAACTCACCTGTGCTGGGCACCAGCAGCATGGAAGAGAGTCGAGGGTGGAAACTCAAGTTAACTGTATGGAAGGAGGCAATGGTAAACTACTCTGTGTTTTTACCAAGAAAGCTCTGTGGATACACTTCCAGAACGACTGCCGATGGAGTTGGGGTGTTCTGGGAGAGATGTGTCCATAGCGTCGGTATGGGTTGGACATGACTCGACAGCATATGACAACAACGAGAAGGAGGAAATAAAACTGTAAGAAACTACAAGAACAAGCTTCAAGCTCAAATAAAATAGTTTTCCAGAATAATTTGGTCAATTGAAAAGAAATGTAGGCCTTTATTATTTTAGCTGCTTACTGGAGAAGGTGTGGAGATGAGGGAGGACATAATAAAATACAGTATTTGCAAGTGTTTGTAATTTCATATCTATATTTTCTCTTAATGTAACTTTTTTTTAAGCATGACCATTCCATCCCCAATACTACTACTTGGGCACGCATTTTGTTTAAGCTTCTATTAAATTGCTTAGAGAAAGTCAAGCATTTTGGTTCATAAATTAAAATGAGCTTCTGACATGTCATGGAAAACAGCTTACAAGGCATTGGAAAAATTGATTTGAATTCACCTCAAAATAGGTAATTGAACTTTTCAATTCCTGTGAACAGCTTGGAAATCTTATAATCAAATCTTATAGATGAGAATAACCCATAAATAAGCTAATTCTCTCCTTTGTTTGAAATTTGAGGGAAAATAAATCATTTCTGATCTATATGAATAGGTGTACTGAGTTGAAAAGAGAAATACTGTCAAAATTGAAAAAGCTGCCTGCCAAATAATTTTTAGTTTTCCATGAAGATCAGACATAATGATCCAGCAAAGGAAAGACCATATTAGATGTAGTTCAGGTCCTCTGCTTATTTCACCAAGCCAGCTTTCATTTCTGCTAAGCCACAGACATGTGAGCCACTGCTTATTTTCATAGCTGTCCAAGGAAGTTAAAAAGTGTCTTGAATGCATAGTCATGCCAATCTCTATAATCTCTACGCTGATGACACCCAGATCTACATCTCTGCCGCTGCTCTCTCCCCCTCTCTCCAGGCTCGCATCTTCTCCTGCCTACAGGACATCTCCATCTGGATGTCTGCCCGCCACCTAAAACTCAACATGTCCAAGACAGAACTCCTTGTCTTCCATCCCAAACCCTGCCCTCTCCCTGACTTTCCCATCACTGTTGACAGCACTACCATCCTTCCCGTCTCACAAGCCTGCAACCTTGGTGTCATCCTCGACTCTGCTCTCTCATTCACCCCTCACATCCAAGCCGTCACCAAAACCTGCTGGTCTCAGCTCCGCAACATTGCCAAGATCCGCCCTTTCCACTCCATCCATACCACTACCCTGCTTGTTCAAGCTCTCATCCTATCCCGTCTGGACTACTGCATCAGCCTTCTCTCTGATCTCCCATCCTCGTGTCTGTCCCCACTTCTATCCATACTTCATGCTGCTGCCCGGATTGTCTTTGTCCAGAAATGCTCTGGGCATGTTACTCCCCTCCTCAAAAATCTCCAATGGCTACCAATCAATCTGCGCATCAGGCAGAAACTCCTCACCCTGGGCTTCAAGGCTCTCCATCACCTCACCCACTCCTACCTCACATCCTTTCTCTCCTTCTGCAGCCCACCCCGCACCCTCCGCTCCTCTGCCGCTAATCTCCTCACCGTACCTCGTTCTCGCCTGTCCCGCCATCGACCCCTGGCCCACGTCATCCCCCTGGCCTGGAATGCCCTCCCTCTGCCCATCCGCCAAGCTAGCTCTCTTCCTCCCTTCAAGGCCCTACTGAGAGCTCACCTCCTCCAGGAGGCCTTCCCAGACTGAGCCCCTTCCTTCCTCTCCCCCTCGTCCCCCTCTCCATCCCCCCATCTTACCTCCTTCCCTTCCCCACAGCACCTGTATATATGTTTGTACATATTTATTACTCTATTTATTTATTTATTTGACTTGTACATATCTATTCTATTTATTTTATTTTGTTAGTATGTTTGGCTTTGTTCTCTGTCTCCCCCTTTTAGACTGTGAGCCCACTGTTGGGTAGGGACTATCTCTATATGTTGCCAACTTGTACTTCCCAAGCGCTTAGTACAGTGCTCTGCACACAGTAAGCGCTCAATAAATATGACTGATTGATTGATTGATTGATTACCAAGCCAGAGAAGGAAATGTTCTGAAACTAGCATTGGTAATCCCTCCAATTGCACTCAGAGGAATCTATAATGGAACCTCAGCAAGGATTTTGGATAGGCCTCAGGCTGAGACTTCAGAAGCAAGAATCTGGGCCAAGATATTGATTATAGTGTTGTTAGTTTGGTCTGGGCTACATTCACTCTCTCAACTCCGCCAGTCATGGTCACTGAGGCATGGATTGCAAAGAGCAGTTAGGCAGGCAGGGATTTGGATGAAATGATTTTTCATAGAAAACCCTTATGGTCAAAGTGTTTACAGCATAGTGTGAGGCCCTGCTACAATTTACTTGCCAAAACAGGGCTTTCAGCCTTCATTTCTTAGACTGAATTTACACAATTCATGTATATTTTAGCCAGGACTTCCTTTAATATCACAGCACTTTGTATTATGCGGGGAGGAGTGTGCAGGGGAGATAGTGGTGACATCAGTCAGATTAGCCCTCACACTCAGGAAGGGGAAGAAGAAAGCCAGGAGAGCTACTCCCTGGTGTTCCTTCCTGAGGGAAGCATAATTAAGACCTGAGCCAAACAGAAGGAAGGATTGGGGAGGAAGTAGGGGGCACTTGTAGTTGGGGAGGAAGGCTCATGGTCATCTTGTAGGTGAGAAGTTGAAGCCATGTGCTCTGGAGAGTAGGACACAGGGAAAGCTCATGCTGTGACCCTGAACATAAAAATAGTACAGGGAGCGATAGGAAATTATTCTAGGTGAGGTTAAGATACCCTGGAGGTTCAGGGCCCAGAGTTAGGGCACTGGAAGGGAGAAGCTCCTGCCCCTGAGGAAAAGAACACTATGAGGCCCTGCTTCCAAATGATTCAGAGAGGGTGAGACTGGAATCTGGGATGCTCCAAGAAAAGAGGGGATCGAACTAGAGGAACATGAATCCCAGGATGCCTACAGGGATGTATACCCTTTGTTGGGTAGGGATTGTCTCTATCTGTTACCGAATTGTACTTTCCAAACACTTAGTACAGTGCTCTGCACACAGTAAGCACTCAAATATGATTGAATGAATGAATAAATGTATAGAGGAGGGTCTTGGGGGGGAAGAGTGCTACAGCAGGGAAAGGCAGTTTAAACCATAATTCTTTTTACTGTTGCTAAATTCATAAGACTATTAAATGTTATAGAAATTTCAGATCTTGGTGTCTGCCTGTGGTAGGAGATGGAGGAAAAGCTCTGGGTGCCAGGTAGGCACAGGGACCTGCAGAGCAGTGGGAGCAGGAGAGAACATTCCTCTTGGCTAGCCTCCAATGACCCCCACTCCCCCTTACCTTTGGGGGGTTTCAGATGAGGGGGTGATGGTAGTAATAGGAGTGCAGGCACTTTGGGTTACTTACTACTGCTCAGTACACCCTGTCTACCATTTTGGAGGGCTTTAGGACTCAGCTAAGGCTACATGGGATCTAAACGGTCCTAAAATGACTCCTGGGGCTATTTTGTCTGGGATTTAGGCCTGAGAATCTCCAGCAGAAATACTTTCATTTCCTCCGTGTTTCATTCCAATGAGACGAAGGTTACAACCACAGGGTGATACATGCATTTTATTATATGAAGTTTTTGAAATGTTCAGTCCTAGTCCTGGAGAAAACAATGTGGCTTTTTTTTTTTTTAAACACAGCATCTGAATCATTCTAAAGCCCAAGACAAGTTCCAGAGTTCTAGATTTTTTTCATCTGCCAGAGATAGGTTTGAGTGTCTTAATGCGTTATGTTTGGGCATGTGTGAGGTGGGGCTAGGGTAGGTGGAAAACCATGATAAGAGGTCACAAGAGAGAGTAGTGTAGGCTTTGATATATGTGCAAATCATTACTGGTAAAGTTTAAGGTGTCACAGTTCATTCATATTAATAAAGTAGAATGGCAAAACTGAATATATAATTTTAAAAATGCAATGCATGTTACGATGTAAAACTATGTTCTGAAGAAACAAACTCTAGGGGGTTTTCCTAGATACAAGGACATTATAATTTTGTTAATAATAATAATAATGGTATTTGTTAAGTGCTTACTATGTGCAAAGCACTGTTCTAAGCGCTGGGGAGGATACAAGGTAATCAGGTTGTCCCACAGGGGGCTCACAGTCTTAATCCCCATTTTCCAGATGAGGTAACTGAGGCACAGAGAAGTGAAGTGACTTGCCCAAAGTCACACAGCTGACAAGTGGCGGAACCGGGATTTGAACCCATGGCCTCTGACTCCAAAGCCTGGGCTCTTTCCACTGAGCCATGCTGCTACTTTTGTTGTACAAAGTATTGAAGAACAAGTTCCAAAAGGAACACATTTCCAAAACCTATAGGATTTGTTGATTGGTGATTACTATGGAAAAACAGTTGAATAGTACTGAGGATCTTTCTAATTCCTAGTTCTTAAAAGTCAAGGACTTATGTTAAAACACTTAGGGTGCCATAAATTTACTATCTCACAACTCATATTCCTTTTTTATAGCATCTTATTTGAACTTGATTAATAATAATAATAATAATGGTGGCATTTATTAAGCGCTTACTGCATTACTGGAATTATTCACATCTTTTCCAGCAGAGACAAAATCAGAACTGACCATCTTCAGATTTGGAATACTAGTCCATTTCACAATTTATTTGAAAATGGGTCCAATGGAAATACATGATTTTCAATAAGTCACTAAAAATCTGTTATACAAACCTATAATAATAATTTTACAGAACTTGATGTTTCATGCTGTTCATCAGATGAAATTTATTAAAAGATATCGATATCATGGACACTTGAAATTCCTAGAAAATCCAAATCTTCACCAACCACTGGTTTCAATGGCCTTTTTCCTAAACCAATACGAAGAGATAAGCTTGATTAATTTGTGTTCTGGTTCCTTTCCCTCACTCCTTGAATGCAGGTGCTAATGAGCAGTGAAATAACCAAAGAGTGAAAAGCAGGAGAGAGAGAAGGAAAAAAGGTACAGGGGTGGGGGGGGGAGTGTATATTCTTGCACTGTATACTCTGACCTGAATAATTGAGACAGTTGAATAAGCAACAATGCATTCAGCTCCCCTTTCCTGGAAAGCACCTGCCTTGTCAATCATGGGACTCCTGTTGATTTCAAAGGCGACTTCACAAGTGAAGCAGGAGTATGGAGTAGGAGAACTAGATCAAAAGTCACTGAATTTATCATCATTACAGTAACACTAATGTTAAAGAATGTATAAAATAAAATGAATTGTCAAGTTGCTCTCCAGCAAAACCCACTGAAAAGAGGGAGTAGGGGGAAAGATGCATTAAATTATTAAATTTTCAAAGAAACAATTAGAAATTTATTGTCTGGATTATATTATCATTTCCATTAAAAGGGGGGCAGTGATATACTTCATTAACTGGTCAAAATGTAAAGCGTGGAGTCTGATCAAAGTATTAGCCCCAGCAAAAAAGTGGTTATAATGGAAATGCAGAAACATTACAATACTTCATAAGAAGGCTGTTTTTTTTCCCTGATTACTCAGTGATTGAAATTATTGTTATCCAGAAAAAAACCTAACAACTAGGTAGAAACAGTCAAACAGAATTCATGGATTATAGAAAACTCATATGAGACAATATTATCTACATCCAAAGTCAGAAGATGTCAAGGAATCAATTCCTATAAAGTGCCAGCTTAATAAAATCTGCATACAAAATTTATGAATGCAGTAATATTCCTTTTTATCACAAGATATTAATGGTCAGTTTAATGAATATCTACAGCTCAAGCGCTTTGGTCCTGTATGATATTTTAATCATCTTTAGCTATGTATTTAAATGCATTTCATTTTATAACCATCAGCCCCTTCGAGATAAAAAAGTACATTAGTACTGAGATAGTTGAGGTAGCTACTAATTTTCTCTTTATACTGTTATTGATTTCCTTAAAATTTACTACAGCAGAAACATAACTACAAGTTCCATTACAACAGTACCTGTTTTAAAATCTGAATTAGACTATCAAAGATTTGGGGGAGCTATATTACACACAGCTATTTTAAAGGTTCCTATAATTACATTTCTATTAAAGAACATGCTCAATTTTGATATATACACACACGCAATTATCTTTCAAAGAGTGAAATGTTGACACTGAATTTTAGAAAAATATAAACTTTGCATATTCCATATATACTTTTCTAATTCTTCCAAACTGAGTGATTGACATATACTTTAGGGAAGTGTATGTTCTAATCTATTATATTAGACTTGATTTTTAGAATAAAATTACACTTGATTACCTGCCCCAAGCACTATTTCACAGTAATCAATCAAGAGTATCACTGACTTGCAAAGCACAGTACTGAACACCTGAAAGGTACAAAATAATTAGTAGACATTATCCCTGCCTTCAAGGAGTTTACAATGTAGAATGCTACAACCTAGTAGTACGAGATATCAAAATATATGGTAAGTTACTCAAGAAAAATAATTTAATATTATTTATTATATTATTAAAATTAAATCACACAAAGTCATGATTAATGTTCTTTAGAGTTTAATAGAATGGCATTCTTTTAAAACTTTCTCATTTATATATTCAATTTCTCTTCCTACATGTCCTATGCTTTTCATCTTTTGATTCCTTCTCAATGCGTTGAAAAACAAGGAAGTAGCAAACAACTTGTAGACCTTGTCTTCAAAGGTAAAGTGGAGAGTTTACGGAAATAACTGGATAAACTGAGTAAACGAAACCATCCTAACAATGGAAATTTTGATTGAGCTTGCAAGGCTTATAATGAGAGTCATGAGGGTAACTGGAAGACCATTTGCCACTAATAAAATAAGAACTCATTAAAACAAATACTATATTAAGGAAGGGAAAAGAGTGTTAATGATCATTGGAAGCAATACCACTTTGCAATACCGAATTACAACTCTAGCTGGGGTTCTTCTCTAGAAAAAAAACCTTAAGTGCACTACTTCTGTCCCTTCAATTTGAAAAAAAAGCAAGAAATGCAAACATGAAATTCTAGTCACATTATCAAGGCTCCAAGAAGAAAAATTCACGTCAGACAAATTTAATCTCCAAGAATGGATGATTATTCCACAGAGACAAGTGAGAAACAATAGATGTAATCTGTCTATGCTTCACTTAGGCTTCTGTCTCACAAAAGTCATCCCTTACAACATTTCTATTAGATGTCTTTATTGATGTCATATTAATGAATTGGGTGTTTGCTCTCAAATTTGCAGATAATACTGAATTGGGCAGGGTTATTAAAACTTTCAATGACTGACAAATTGGAAAAATGGTCCTACCAAACTTTAGAATAATGAAATAGAATAAAAAACATAAATTGAACACTACTGTTTGGAAGTTATTGGACAGGCACAAAAATAAATAGCAGGTGGAGATCTGGGTAGCTCCACCCCTGGTCATGTGACTCCAACAGTACCCCTTGGCATGAATGGATTCAGGAGATAGAAAACAGGCTAAAAATAGCCAGCATAGCCCAAGGAAGACTATTAGTCACTGTGCTGACAAAGGTCATAAAGCTCCATATCAAGTTGAATATCTACGAGGCTGTTTTGTTCTAACAATATATCAATCAATCAACAGTATTCATTGAGCACCCTACTGTGGGCAGAGTAAGGTACTAACCACTTGGGAGAGTACATCTGAGATAAATGTAAATAGGGTCCCCCTCTCTTGACAAGTCTACAATCTATTGAGAAGCAACGTGGCTTAGTGGAAAGAGCACAGCCTTGGGAGTCAGAGGATGTGGGTTCTAATCCCAGCTCCGCCACTTGTCTGCTGTGTGACCTTGGGCAAGCCACTTAACTTCCCTGTGCCTCAGTTCTCTCATGTATAAAATGGGGATTAAGACTGTAAGCCACATGTGGGACAACCTGATTACCCTGTATCTACCCCAGCATTTAGAACAGTACTTGACACATAGTAAGTGCTTAAATACCATTATTATCATTATTGGGGTTGAAAGACACAAAAAATTTAGATAAAGGAAAAATGGATATGTAGTTAGTCGAGGGTAAGAAGGGAAGTGGATATGTAGGTGAGTGATATGGTAAATTCAGAAGTTGGTTGTGAAGCATATAAATGCATGGTTGGCACCAAATCCTGGAGTGGTAGCTGGGGGATAAAACTGAGGGAGAGGAGAAATTCAATCAATCGGATTTACTGAGTGCTTACTGAGCACAGAGCACTGTACTATGTGCTTGGGAAAGTACAATATAACAATGTAACAGAGTTGGAAGACACGTTCCCTGCTCACGATGAGCTTACATTCTTAGGGAATGCCTCCTGTAGGAGATACTGAAAATTCACTGTCACTACCTAGGGCACGCCTTCCCTGATCCTCTGGCATCTGAGAATGAACCTTCCCATTTAGGGGCTGGGCTCATCACTGCCATTGGGCTGGCAGTGATTCTGCTACCAGGGCAAATACATGAAAGCAGCCCCTGAGCACTGTTTCCGATTGACACTATGAGGTTCTGCTAGAATAATAATAATAATAATAATAATAATAATAATTGGCATTTGTTAAGCGCTTACTATGTGCAAAGCACTGTTCTAAGCGCTGGGGAGGATACAGGCTGATCAGGTTGTCCCACATGGGGCTCACAGTCTTAATCCCCATTTTACAGATGAGGTAACTGAGGCCCAGAGAAGTTAAGTGACTTGCCCAAGATCACACAGCAGACGTGGCGGAGTCGGGATTCGAACCCATGACCTCTGACTCCAAAGCCCGTGCTCTTTCCACCGGGCCATGCTGCTTCTCGTGAAAGAAACAGCACTAAGGTCCAAAACAGTACTCCAGGATAATGTAGGGCTTGGGATGGCCTCAACAGACTTGCAACATGGAACCAATTCCTTATTTCAGAAGGTGAGGGGATCCTTTGAAGCTCTCCAAAACTGAGGAATAGGCCTACAGGGTCCCCAAAGCATCCCCAATTCCCTGGTTAACTAATTTTCTAAACACAGGCACTCTGGACCTCAGTGCTCTGGCCTTTGTAGTAGGGAAGCCAACATTTAAATGAGGCAGCACGTCCTCAGTGAAAAAAAGCGTGAGCCTGGGAATCAAGGACTTTGGACAAGTCACAACTTTACTGTGTGTCATTTTCCTCATCTGTAAAAATGGGGATTCAATGGCTGTTTTCTTTTCCCCTTTCACCATGAGCCACTGGTGGGACAAGGATGGTGTTCGATCTGCTTATAGTATATCTATCCTAGAGCTTAGCACATTGCTTGGAATATAGTAAGTGCTTAGTTAAGAACATTTTCTTAAAAAAGAAAAAAAGCAGCTATGCCAAAGATTCGTTTGCTTCAGTCACTACACTGGGGAGGCTGTGGTGTTCTCCGCCTCTCTCGATTTTGGTTATCTGGGCCTTTGGAGAGAATTTGTTTAATCTTATTTTAGTTGAAAAATGCATCTCCAACCATGGGGACCCCTTTGATATTTTCAATTAATATAAATTGTTAATTTAAATTGAGGGATAAACTGAAGCTTAAAACAGTATTGGAGGGGGAGACTGCTCCTGTATGAAAGGTTAATAGAATATTCCCGTTCTATTAATGGAAATAGTAGAATATTATTAGAATAAATAGAATATATATTCTAACACAAATATTCCATATTGGCATGTATTTAAAAGAATATGAAATCATTACATAAGTATTTCCATCAGTCTGGTGGGGTTTTTTGCTGCCAGTCCAAAGATGATTTTAATTGGAATATCAGATTTAGTTATTCACTGTTTTTGAAAACAACTGGCTCATCACTAGCAGGTATCAATGTGCCTGAAATTATGATGAGCTCTGCCTAGTAGTACCCACTGTCCAGAAAACCATCTATGATTTGCAAACACAGTGCTTGGGTTGTTTCTAGTGGTACTGGGTGCCTGTTATGAATGGTACAATAACATCACTCAAATGCCTGCATTAGTTCCTGGATTTTCAAAACAGAAAATGAGTTTGTATGCTTTAAGGAAATCATTATCTTACCAAATGTCTCAAACTGAGCTCAACTAAGATATTAACCAAAGAGGGATCCTGTGATGTCAAAAGTGTAGCCTAATTAAAACATGTCTTTGCCTGCTAAAGCCATTCTACTGCAAACGTCTTGCAGGTCTACTTGCACTAGATTGCCCTTTACTAGCCTTTGAGGATGGGGTACCTAGCAAGCTAAAGCCCAGTTCAGTTTAGCAATTTGAACTGCCTTCCAGGGGTCCCTGTGTTAAAATAACATCCTTACATCAAAAAGTAAGGTTGCATTTTAGAGAATCAGTACGGTTGCTTCCTGGTAATTTGATTTGAAAGGTTTCCATTCACAAGCTCATTGCTTTAGCTCAACAGGGTATTCATATACTGGCTTGCTTGATGAGATGGGAAAATTGAAGTAGATTGAGCCAGCTTAAAATGAAACTTAATGAGTTATGATTGTCCTTATTCATAACATATATAATTTCCATATATATATGGAAATTGAAATGCCTGCATAAGCATCATAGCTGTGAGAGAGCAGTTTTGAAAACTTAGGGGTAGCCAAGATTTACATTTTGTTCCAACTATATGGTCTTACCCAAAGATTCACATTGCTGTAGATAGGAGAAAAGCTTTAGCAAAAGGCAGGGCAGGTTTGGAAAAAAAAAACCCAAAAAACAAAAACAAAAAAAAACTCTAAGCATGTAGTGTGCTCCAAGGCATCTCTCCCCTCCCCCCACCACAAAGGTAACAAAAGGGGGATTGTGAAAACATAATAATAACACTACTGGTATTTGTTAAGCACTTACTATGTGCCAGGCACTGTATTAAGCACTGGGGATGGATACAGACAAATCGGGTTAGACACAGTCCCTGTCCCATGTAGAGTTCATTTTACAGATGAAGTAACTGAGGCACAGATAAATCAAATGACTTGCCCAAGGTCACGCAGCAGACAAGTGGCAGAGCTGGGATTAGAACCCATGTCCTTCTGATTCCCCAGCCCATGCTCTATACATTCCACCACACTGCTTCTTTCATTCAATCATTTATTGAGACCTTTACTGTGTGCAGATCACTGTACTAAGCACTTGGAAAAGTACAACACAACAATATATGGTGACATTCCCTCCCACAATGAGTTTAGAGTCTAGAGGTGGGGAGACAGACATCAATACAAATAAAGTTACAGATATATACATAAGTGTTGTGGGGCTGGGAGGGAGGAAGAATAAAGGGAGCAAGTCAGGGTGACACAGAAGGGAGTCAGAGATGAGGAAAAGTGGGGTTTAGTCTGGGAAGGCCTCTTGGAGGAGATGTGCCTTCAATAAGGCATTGAAGGTGGGGAGAGAGATTGTTAGATTTGAGGAGGAAGGGCATTCCAGGCCAGAGGAAGAAAATGGGCAAGCGGTTGGCGGTGAAACAGGTGAGATCAAGGCACAGTGAGGTTAGCAGTAGAGGAGTGAAGTGTGTGGGCTAGGTTGTAGAAGGAGAGAAGTGAGGTGAGGTAGGAGGGGGCAAGGCAATGGAGTTCTTTAAATCCAATGGTGAGGCATTTTTGTTTGATATGAAGGTGGGTGGGCAACCACTGGAATTTTTTGAGGAGTGGAGAAACATGTCCTGAACATTTCTGTAGAAAAATTATCTGGACAGTAGAGTGAAGTATGGACTGGAGTGGGAGGAAATAGGAGGCTGGGAGGTCAGTAAGGAGGCTAATTCAGTAATCCAGGAAGGATAGGATGAGTGATTGTATTAACATAGTAGCAGTTTGGATGGACAGGAAAGGACGGATTTTAGCAATGTTGTGTAGGTGTATCCCCTTGTGCACCCCCTTCCCCTCCCCACAGCACTTGTGTATATTTGTACATATTTATTACTCTATTTTATTAATGATGTGTATATAGCTATAATTCTATTAATTCTGATGGTATGGACACCTGTATACTTGTTTTGTTTTATTGTCTGTCTCCCCCCTTCTAGACTGTGAGCCCACTGTTGGGTAGGGACCATCTCTATATGTTGCCGATTTGTACTTCCCAAGTGCTTAATACAGTGCTCTGCACGCAGTAAGCGCTCAATAAGTATGATTGAATGAATGAATAGGTGGGACTGACAGGATTTAGTGACAGATTGAATATGTGATTTGAATGACAGAGAGGAGTCAAGGATAATACCAAAGTTACTGACTGGCATTTCTAATCTTGATGCACCTTGAGAATACCACGTCTGGCTCATGCCAACAAGACAGTCGAGCCTTTATCCAGGGCAGCAATCTCCTGGCTGCCTGAAGAGTATGTTTCATTGCAACTGCCATTTCTGGATGCTGCGGACCTGACTATCACCATCCCACTTTCCTGCTAGAGTGTCTGGGCTGCCCTTTGTTCGACTGCCTTAAGTTCACCTTGACTATCAATGAGGGAATGAATGGTATGAGAAAGCCTGAAATCCTCTCTACCAATCTGGATGATGTGCTTCCCTCAGGGTTCCTGGGATAGGTCTCAGAAAGTGGACTACTACTGTGTCCTTTTATTAAAATAATTTCTTCATCTTGCCCCTATCCCCACTGCAAACGTTAGGAAAGAACATCATACTTGTTCCAAGGATCTCCCTGCCTACAATATAACTACTTATTCTTGCCCCCTCTAGACTGTAATCTTGTTATCAATGACTGCTGAGTCTACTGTACTCTCCCAAGCACTTTGTATAATGCTCTGCATATAGTAAGTGCTCAATAAATACCAGTGATTGATTACTGAAATCTTTAAATGTGTAAAAGAGGACAGGAGTAGGTAAAATATGCCAAATTCAATTATCCAAGAGATTTTTTAAAAAATGGTATTTGTTAAACGCTTACTATGTGTAATACACTGTTCTAAGCATTGGGATAGATATAAATTAATCAGGCCAGATAATGAACATGCCCCACATGTGGCTCACAATCTAAATAGGGGGGAGAACAGGTATTGATTCCCCATTTGGCAATTGAGGAAACTGAGTCACAGAGAAAAATGATTTGCTCAAGGTCACACAGCAGGCAAGTGGTGGAGCCAGGATTAGAACCCAGTATCTCTGGCTCCCAGGCCCAAGCTTTATCCACTAGGCCATGCTACTTGCAAGGAATAGATCAGTACTGGACTTAATAATGATAATAATAATAATAATAATAGTATTTGTTATGTGCTTATTGTGTGCCCCACACCATACTAAATACTGGGGTTGTTAGAAGATTAAGCAGACAGGATACAGTCCTGGCCCCACAGAGGAATCACTGTCTTAGTAGGAGGGAGAACAGATTTTGAATCCTCATTTTAAGGAAGAGGAAACTGAGGCATAGAACAATTAAGTTATTTGTCCACCAAGGTCACAGAGCAGGCAAGTGTCAGAATTGAGATTAGAACCTCTTTAATTTCAAGGCCTGGGCTCTTTTTTATTTAAAGGTGTTTGTTAAGCACTTACTATGTGCCAAATACTGATCTAAGCCCTGGAGTAGATACAAAATAATCAGGTTATACACAGTCCATGTTCCACATGTGGCTCACGGTCAATCCCCACTCTACAGATGATGTAGATAAGTGACTTGCCCAAGATCACGCAGCAGACGAATGGCAGAGTCTGGATTAGAACCCAGTACTTCTGACTTCCAGGCCTGTGCTCTTTCCATCAGTCAAGCTGCTTCTACTTTCACTTTCTTCTACTTTTATTATATTCTCCCAATTGTTCAATACAATCATCTGTTCCCAGTACATGTCCAGTAAATATTATTGATTGGTTTCTTAAGAGAAAATTTCTACCTTCAGTAGCTCCAAACATGCCACAGATAAAACCATGAATCCCCCCATGCCATGGTCCACTGAGTGTCCTGCGACCTTGGGATTGCTAACTATATCAGTGCAGGCTTGGGAACAATTTAGGAGCCTCTGCAGAAGGGAATACTGCTGCTTTTTCATGTAACCCTTCCCTTACTTCACTGAAGCAGTGGCCTAGAAAATATTCCCAAATTTGTTTACTGGTCTATCCTCCTCTGCAATACACAGATATGAAGGGATTTATTTCATCTCAATTTTACAAAGGATCGAAAATCTGATAAGGACAGTCCAGATCTGATCCAGCTCCCTGTTTACAACAGGTGACTGACATCCATTCAAAACATCAATCAGTGGTATGGGCAAAGTACTTTGAGGGAGTAGAATACAACACAGTTGGTAGACATATTCCCGGCCCATTCAAAGAGCTTACAGTCAAGAGGGGGAAACATTAAAATATATTACAGCTACGTACATGAGGGCTGTGGGAATGAGGGTGGGGTGAATATCAACTGCTTAAAAGCAGCAGCTCCAAATGCCTGGGTGATGCAGAAGGGAGAGGGAGTAGGGGAAATGAGGCATTATTTAGGGAAGTCCACTTGGAGGAGATATGATTTTAATAAGACTTTGAAGGTGGGGAAAGTGGTGGTCTGTTGTACATGAATTGGGAGGAATTTCCAGGCCATAGGGAGGACATGGGCAAGGGGTTGGCAGAGAGAGAGATGAGACTAAGGTAAAGTGAGTAGGTTGGTATTAGAAGAAAAGTGTGCAGGTTTTTTTTTTTTTAATGGTATTTATAAAGCTATGTTCCAGGCATTGTACTAAGTGCTGGAGTATTTATTGGCTAGTGAATTGTTACAGGTTGAATGAATAATTTGTCTACAGATCCCATCAATCTCAGCACCAACCCCTTGCCCATGTCCTGCCACTGGCCTGGAACGCCGCCCCCCCCCCCCCCCAAATATGACAATTACTCGCCCCTTCTTCAAAGCCCCCTTCTTCAAAGCCTTACTGAAGGCACATCTCCTCCAAGAGGCCTTCCCTGACTAAATCCTCCTTTCCACTTCTCCCACTCTCTTCTGCATCTCCCTGACTTGCTCCCTTTAGTCATCCCCGCTGCCAACCCCACAGCACTTATGTACATACTTGTAATTTATTTATATTAATGTCTGTCTCTCCTTCTGGACTGTAAACACATTGTGGGCAGGGAACATGTCTGTTTATTGTTGTATTGCACTCTCCCAAGTGCTTAGTACAGTGCTCTGCACACAGTAAGCGCTCAATAAATACAATTGAATGAATGGGACAGGCTAATCAAGGTTGGACATAGTCCCTGTCCCACATGGGGGCTCACAGTCCTAATCCCCATTTTACAGATGCAGTAACTGAGGCACAGAGAAGTTAAATGACTTGCCCAAGGTCACACAGCAGATGGGTGGCAGAGCCAGGATTACAACCAAGACCCTTCTGACTACCAGGCCCGTGCTCTATTAGCCCATGCATATTGTTTTTTAAAAATCAACCTGATACATTACTGGGATATTTTGACAAGAGTATGACACAGAAAAGCTGCAAAGTAATCCTTCTGCAATTTATTAGAATAGTGTTTATAGTTTTGGTCACAGTACTTGAAGAAAGATGTTGAAAAACTGGAAAGGATCCAGCAAAGTGATAAAAATGATTACAGAGACAGAAAGTAGGTATTATGAAGAAAGGCCAAAAACGCTGGGTTTCCTAGCCTAGGAAAAGAGAGGACTAAGAGATTAAAAACTGTGTTCAAGCAAATAAAGGAGGTTTAGGAGATGAATGTTGATCATATACACTGATCAGACAAGATAAAATTGGCTTAAATTAAGGTAGAAATTGACTGACAATGGTATTGACTACACAGGGAGTATTAGTTTAAATAAATGAAATAATTTATCAGCTTCTTCACTGACATTGCTGATTAGGTTATGCTGCCCAGATCATTTTTCTAAAACAATGTTCAGTCCAAGCCTCCCCAGTCCTCAAGAATTTCCAGTGGTTTCCTATTCACCTCTGCATCAAACAGAAACTCCTTACCATTGACTTTAAAGCACTCAATCACCAGGCCCCTTCCTTCCTTACCTCCCTGACTTCCTACTACAGCTCGTGCTCCAGAAGCAGCATGGCCTGGGAGTCAGAAGGACCTAGGATCTAATCCCGGTCTGCTGTATATAAAGGTCTTGACCCAATTGAAGCTGGGCCAGAATTTGAGTCTCCAAGTGGCTCTCTCAGGGAGTTTTGTCCATTGATCAGAAATCTGCTCTAGGTGTAATGGACATGCCACAGCTAGTCCGTGCATACCCTTCTCCCCATTGGTTGAATCGACAGAACGAACCATTCAAAACCCACCGTCAGAGTTAGTGCAAAACCTACCCTGCAATAACCTTTAGCTTCTCAACAGGTAAAATGTGAAGCCAAGTTGCTAGAATCTCCTCCCTCAGAATCTATCTTTGGGCCTAAATCAGATACTCATTTGTTCCCTCTACCTGTTCTTAGAGGGTTTTTCCTCTCCAAGGCATGCACTACTCCATGCACTGTGCAAGCCAGTCTGGAGAGTCTGCAGTGGTCCCAGGAAGAAAAGTCTGAGAGTCTTACAAATGGAAGCAGAGCTGCTTCTTTTCCAGGAAATCCCAAGCCATCCGCCTCATTAGCTTTGTCAGAAAATTCCTTAGAAAGAACAGCTAAGAACTTGAGTAGAGAAAAAAATAATAATAATAATTGTGTATTTGCTAAGCACTTACTATGGCCAGACACTGTAATAATAATAATTTTGGTACTTGCTAAGCACTTACTATGTGCCAACTTAGTGGCAAGAGCACGGGCTTGGGAGTCAGAGGTCGTGGGTTCTAATCCCAACTCTGCCACTTATCAGCTGTGTGACTTTGGGCAAGTAACTTAACTTCTCTGTGCCTCAGTTATCTCATCTGTAAAATGGGGATTAAGACTGTGAGCCCCACGTGGGACAACCTGATTACCTTGTATTGACCCCAGCACTTAAAACAGTGTTTGGCACATAGTAAGCATTTAACAAATACCATCATCATTATTATTATTTTACAGATGAAGTAACTGGCACAGAGAAGTGAAGTGACTTGGCCAAGACCAAACAGCAAACAAGTGTCAGAGCCACGATTAGAATCCATGACCTTTTGCCTCCCAGGACCGTGCTCTATCCACTACGCCATGCTGTTCCACATGATTCCTTAAGTGGACCTCAAGAAACCAGGATACTACCCTTTTAATTGTCAACCTGGTGGAACAGTGCACGGCTTAGAAGTTACCTTCCCTTGCTATCCTTTTGTCTTACCAAGGCATCCGGGGACAAACTGTTTGTCAGGGTTGTGGATCCCTAGTGGGAAACCACAACAGGATACACATTCTCCTTCTGAAGACTCAGTTTCTAACCACTGCATGGCTACTGGTAAGTAAAATCATGAACTAGCAAGGACCCCCCTCAACTCTGAGGTAAAGACTCATAGATCTTTACCTTTATAAGTTGAAATAACTCATTTTTCCTTTGTCAGCATTTTGAAAATTTCATATCACAGAATAACTAGCATATAAACTAATTCTTGGGGCTGGCAGAGGTGGCATTTAAAGGTCAACCTCCTTCTCAGGTTCTCTATACTGAGGCCTATCAGGTATTGACCAGATTTTATCATTTTTTGCCTATTCCTCCAGGATTCGATTTGATTTGGCCTCTCTTGCCAATTTGGTTGTGTTTTTTTTTTAAATGCTGCAAGTTCTACCTTTTGGGAACTTGGTTCATATTTCAGTATGTAGCTTGGACCTCCACACTTTAGCATAGAGTTGCAAAATAAAATGACATGTTTGAATACAACATTCACCTAACTATTTCTGATGTATAAAGTAACTGGTCAGGAGTGATTGTTAAGGTACAAGCATCCAGGAAAGTTGGCCAGGCAAGGCGGATCAAGGCCATCAAATATTAATAAGAATATTTTAAGTGCTTATTATTTACCAAGCACTGCAACACAAGATAATCATGTCAGACTCAGTCTCTGTCCTATATCAATCAATCAATCGTATTTATTGAGTGCTTACTGTGTGCAGAGTACTGTACTAAGCGCTTAGTACATGGGGCTCGCAGTCTAAGTGGGAGGGAGAGAAGATATTTAAGATATTTAATCCCCATTTTAGAGATGATTAGAGAAACAGCATGGCCTAGTGGAAGGAGCATGGGCCCAGGAGTCAGAAGGACCTGGGTTCTAGTCCTGGCTACACCACATGTCTGCTGTGTGAACTTGGGCAAATCACATAACTTCTCTATACCTCAGTTACCTCACCTGTAAAATGGGGATCAATACTACCTGATTATCTTGTATCTCCCCCCTCCTGGCACTTAGTAAGCACTTAATACCATTTTTTATTTTAAAAAAAGAGTGATATGAGGCACTAAGAAGTCAAATGATTTACCAAAGGTCCCACAGCAGGCAGGTGGTGGAGCTGGGACCTCTAACCAGGCCTCTGCTCATTCCAACAGGATCAGGACAAGCTTTTGCATAGTCTGTAAATAAGGGGAGAATCTTACTGTGCTGATTTGAGAGTATACCAGAGGCATAAGGCACACCATCTGCCCTCCAAGAGCTTACAACATAATAGAAGAGAGAAACACAAAAAATTACTTACAAATAGAGGAAGCTGTCAGTCAATGGTATTTATTGAGTACTTACAGAGTGCAGAGCACTATACTAAGCACTTGGGAGAGTGCAATATAGGAATATAACAGACACATTCCCTGCCTACAATGAGCTTACAATCCAGAGGGGGAGACAGACATTAATGTAAATAAATTAGATATATACATATCTGCACATAGCAGGAAGAACAAGGATGTGACAGGAAATATGAGGGAGGAGAAAGAACTTCTTTTCATTAGACACCTCTTGCTCCCATTGCTCAGCCTGTGTCACAAGACAAAATCTTCAGGAGCCCCCAGACCAGCTGAACTCAGGAGATTTCTTCACCCCCTTAAATGATAGGACTTCCAAATAGTTCTGCCAGATCAAGACCCCCCAGGATGGTATTCTTCCTTGATGGTGATGGCAGCTGAATGGGGAAATTAGACTGACAGTGCTGCTCCAATTATAAATGTAAGGATGTGGAATAATCAAGTAAATAAGAATGAAAGTTGATCTTGGAATTTAGTCAAGTATTAAGTGTCCTTTCTAAAAGGAGATTACATGATCTGATTTACTGAAATACTTCCTATAATAGCTTCCATTTGTTAAAATTACAGTATTAATTATTCTTCATAGTGAAATAAATATGTGTATCTTACCCTCCCCTCAACACTAACTAGCGACTGACTTGACAAGGACAGTCAAACTGCAGCCCACACACAAATAATAGCTTTCCATTAGGTTTGCCATTTCACCTGAATAACTCCTGATAATCATGAATAATGATGTTATTTGACATTCTAATGATATCATGCTATGCAGCCTCAATCCATCAGTCTTTGTCAGGAAGGTCAAATATTTATATTGCTTTGCATTAGGCAGAGTTCATTAAACAGTTAAATGATATTATCCACCTTAATAATTCTTCCAAATGAAATGCATGTATATCATTTTTTAGAGTGTGTGATGGGAATCTGCTTTAAAAAAATTTATCTGGCTACTTTTTTCAACATTTTCTCTCAGGTAAGAACTAGCCAAATATAAATTACACACATACCCCAATGATAAAACAGGATCATGTTGCTTTAATATTTGTTATATCATGAATGGTTGAATTGAAGGATGTTTTCCCATTGATATATATGTTACAAACCAGAATTGTTTCAGCAGTACTGGAAAATAGGAACTGTCTTGACAGATTAGATATTAGAATGATAAATTCCACTAAACTATTATTTAATTATGAAATTCAAAATACAACATCACATTAAATGAGAAGCTGTAATATGACTAGGAGAATGTAGATATAGAAGCTTGTTCTGCTGACTGTAGTAGTGGCCTTCCAATGCTCAATAGATTCCATTGACATTGGAATGAAATAAGGCTGGAGAGTAAGTTGTGCCCAATTATGCTACCATACTTAAAGATCTTATAAAGGACCTGACTGCTCATATTTTCAATGTTTCCAAGCTACTGGGGAAATGCTTCCAATTTGTGAATGCGACTATTTATTGCTGTACCGTACTCTCCCAAGTGCTTAGTAAAGTGCTCTCTACACAGTAAATGCTTAATAAATATGATTGAATGAATGAATAAGCATCATCAAAAGTCTTGAATACAGTCACCCAGCAGTTTGTATGCTATTTGTGCTCTGGAGCCACATTTACAATACAGACAGACAGGTGATTATGAACTGCTTAGCAGCATCTGCATATCAACATGGATTAAAAAACCTGAAGAAAGATGGAGTGTCCCTGGGGAAACACTTCATGCAGCCAAAGATATTTATCAGCAATACAGGGGCGAGAAAAAAAAAATTAGAAAACTATATCAAGGTCAGCATTGCTTTTCTGAGACTGACAGAGTTTGGCAACAATGGGACATCAGGTTTAATGCCAAACTGACAGTCAACAAAAACCAAAACCCCAACTCTTTGAGTCATTCCACCAGCCTTACCTAGGAACCACATTCAGCATCAAACAACAATTTAGGATGACTACCAATGATTTTTTGGAATGTATTCATTTCTTCAGCATCAAGGGAATGTCCAGCACAATACAGCTTCACTGGATCTTGTGTATTCATTCAATTGCATTATATCAAGGGATTATATAATCAAGAAAGAAAATCTTCCAACACCCAAGATTGTAGGAAAGAGGTTAATTCCTCTGGAAAAGTTTGGCAGTTTCCTCCTTAGCCTTCCAGATCCCAGAATAGGATATCACAACTTCCCCAAATGCCTAATTAATTCCCAAGGAAAACTCTAACTCCAAATTAATCAAAATATTCTTGAAAAGCTATTAGCTACATTCAGTTCTCCTAGAATGTGAAGATTCCCCTCTTGTAAAACCTGGGCTAAGGAAAACTCACATTGATGCTGTGTACAGAAGCACAAGATGTTTCTCCTGACACCATGGCATGCTGTATTCAAATAGGCTTATGTTTTCAGGAGAACAATCCCTAATTATCTACAGTTTTTAGCCTAAATGCAGAGAAAACATGCTTATGGCAGAATTGAGAGTACCTGCCGTGAGGCAGGACACAGTAGTTGCAATTGACATACATCTGTGTTCACCTTTTCATTTTGCAGCTTCTTTCTCTATTACACTGACAGCTGGTGATCATTTTTTCTGCAGCTTTTTAGAAAATTATATTTTAGCTTTAGCAACTCTTTGAAACCCACCAAAACTGACTGCTTATTTTCCTGACCTATGTGATTTTAACCTTCAGATTTTGCCATCAAATGACATTTGACTGCCTAGATAAAAGCCATTTTTCAGTTTCTATAAATTAGTTTTTATTGTCTTCTAATGTTAATCAGCCTTAATTTGGCAACAATGATACCAAGGCCACCAGGTCTAATAACCTACCGTCATTCAAACTTGAGTTTTATAAAAGGAAGCCAAAAAGTACAAGGTCATCTATAAAGACAAAGTTGATTAATTGTACTCTTTTCCAGCAATTCTAAAATGGCTTCCTTTTTCAGTAGTTGCTCTAAATGCAACAGAGCAAATATCTGACAAAGTCACTCTCTTTGGAGTGTTACTGATATAAAAGCATAAAAGGATTTGAAAGTTAAATATCGATACCAGAGTCAGCCTTCTGCCCACAGAATACTGTCCTCAGCACCCTGGGTAACATACAATAGAAACAAAGGTTCATATAACTGCATCTAATTAATGCTCATCACATCACAGTTTTGCTGGGCAGGGATATGTGAGGAAGATGAAAGCCAGCAGGAGACTCAACCAGCTGCTCTTTGATAAACTGAAGTGTAGGAATCATTGTCCAGAAGGACAGAAGAAATATTTTAAAGTCTTGTGAGACAAAACCTCATGAGATGTGGCACACTTGCTGGCAATGAAGGACAATAACAACAGCAAACCAATTTAGTGAACAGCAATGAGGAGTGTGATGATACTTGTAGAGTAACAATGAGATGGGGATTGGAAAAGACTTCAAAGAGGTGGAAATGAAAATGGCATGAGATCCTATAGTACTTACTATGTGCCAAGATAAGTGCTGGGGTGGATACAAGCAAATTGGGTTGGACACAGTGCCTGTACCACATGGGGCTCACAGTCCCAATCTCCATTTTACAGATGAGGTAACTGAGGCCTAGAGAAGTGACTTGCCCAAGGTCACACAGCAGACAAGTGGCAAAGCCAGGTTTAGAACGCATGACCTCCTGACTTCCATGCCTGTGCTCTATCCACTATGCCATGCTGCTTCTCTACAAATGCAGCAATGTAACAAAAACATTTTCTCAGTCAATATGAGGAGTTTTTGGTCAAATATCAATATTTTCATCCACATTTACCCACATAATATATCCCCATCAGTAACTTTTACTGCTAGTGCTTAATTCATCTAAGGATTCAGGCCTGGGACACATAAAGAGGAGCTAGCTCACAAGTTATTTTTTGCAGAGACCCAAAAAGGGTGTGGGTGGGCTGAGATGTTGACTGGGGCTACTGTCAAGAATGGCTACAGGGCCACTTTAGACCAGAAATAAAGTGTTCTGGTTCTGGCTAAGTTTCACTCAAAAATGTGACAGAGGCCTGTTTTTCAACAAACCAACTCTTTTCCAAGTACAAAATAAGCACTGTTTATCTCTGAATTGGGATATCACTGTCTCTGTCTCACAGAAAATATTATAACATATCTACTTGTTCTTTTCACAATTTTTTAATCCACTGACAACCAATGGTAACTTAGTAATACATTATTCTCTTTTACTTGGGTCTTTTCTACAGATGTGTTTTGGAGGGTTTTTTTGGTTTTTAAATTTTTAATTCTTAGAATAACAATGTTAGCCTTGGAAGAAACAAAGGAATACACAGTATAATTTAACTTAATAATAGGAATATTTTGGAGAAAAAGCAATATGTCTTTGGTGAGGCAACAAATCTGAAATACAGTGGATTATTTACAAAGTATTTCAGTATTTCTAGTTCAGCTTTGGCCTTGTACAAGTCATCATAAACTTCAACCTTTTCAAGGCAAAGCTCATTTCACAATGATCTACTGTCTCTAGAATGAATGAATTGAGATTATGTATTGGATTGCATCAGTGAATTAATAAATTATAAGTGTTCTGAGAGCTTCATAAGATATTCTATTGAAGAGTAAGTTGTGATTATCATGAGCAGATACAGACTTGATTATATCCCCACAGCTTTTCTCTTTCTTTTAAACTGCCAATGTTGAGAACAATAGCCAATAGTACTGTGGTTTTCTAGATGTTCACTACAGTGCCAATGTTTTGTAGAGTCAAATTATGGCCTCTGCAACAGCTTCTGTGCAGAATTTGGAAAATTACTTCAACTCTCCATTAAACTGATTCTCCTTTCAATTTCTATTTTAAAATGAAAAATAAAGATGCGGCTTTGCCATTTGTAAATGATAACATAAAAACATGTCCTATTTGTACCAGGAGTCTAAGAACACTAAATTCTCTAAATGATGTTTCTTCCATTGCTGTGTTCCTGTTTACTTATACCTTGGTGTCCTTTTCAACATAATTTAAAATGATGCTTCTTTATCAAACTAAATGGTCTCAAAGTTTTTGGTGGCATGCACCTATGATTTTTCTTTCGATGAGTGGTTATAAAGGAAGATGTTTTTCTTATTAAACTTCATGTAGCACACAATTCATCCAGTCCATATTGCCATGGTACTATATTAGAGTCCAAACTCATATTTTTCTCTATGTTCTGTATGGTTTGTTTAGGCTACCTGATTCACAGGAAAAATATGAGCTGTTTACCATAATAGCATTGCCCGAACTTGATTTGCTCATTCTGTGTAAGTACCATCTCTTTCTCCTCTGTGTTTATTCTATTACTGACAATCCCACATCATGTGGCACAGAATCATTGAGGGGAGTTGAACTGGAAAGGAGAGGGAGAAATATGGTCCTAACTGTACTTATCCTATAAAGAGGATCTCAGTCTGAACTGTATCAATTTAGAAAATCTAAGAATAATAATAATAACAATATGATATTTGTTAAGCCCTTACTATGTGTCAAAAGTGGGGTAACTACAAAACAGTCAGATCACATAGAATCCTTGCCCCATATTGGACCAGCAGGCTAAGGGAGAGAGAGAACAGGTATTAAACCCTCATTTTACAGATGAAAAAACTGAGATGTAAAGGTCAAGTGAATTGCCCAAAGTCACACAGCAGTTGGGATTAGAACCCAAGTCTCCTGACTCTCAGTCCTGTGCTCTTTCCACTAGGCCTCTCTTCTGTTCAGAGGAGATCCACTAAACCCTAGACTGTGAGGTCATAGTGGGCAGGAATGTGTCGGTTTGTTGGTATATTGTACTCTCCCAAGCACTTAATTCAGTGCCTTGCACACAGTAAACACTCAATACATATGACTGAATAAATGAACTAATGCTTCCTAGTCCTATGGACATTTAAATATATATTACTCAAGAAAATTCAATTTTGAGATGACTTGGGGTCAGTCTCCTGCCACCTAGGCCCATCTTAATCCAGAATAACACATCTATGTGCCATGTGCTATGTAGAACCAAAACTACACTGGTATTCATGATGTTACTTGGAGAATAACTTCTACATTTCTGCTTAGCCTCATCAAAAATGTTTTGCTGAACAGCTACATTGTGCACAATGCTGCACTAGCTATTCAGGAATGTATGGGAAAAGTTAAAATGGACCTGCCCACAAGGAGCTCAGAACCTAGAGACAAGGGCAATCATTGAAGCAATTTTTAAATAACATTATGAATGTAAAAAGCAGCAGTTAAGAAAAAGTTTTTTTCTAGTAGAGGTCATGCAAAGAAACCCAGTGAACCTTCTCTCCCTTCAGCTCTTATGGCATCTTCTCAACAGAGCTGTTTTGGTAAAAAGTGCAGCAGGTGGTGAAAAAAAACAAGCTGTTCAGAGATTCTCTACAGGAAGCAGACAGAAGCCTTCTGGAAATGGAGCATAACGAAAGGGGTTGGAAGAAGTTGAATTGTTGCATCTTGAGGCACCTTGAATAGCAGAATAAAGTGTAACAGTTGTTTCATTCATAAAACCTGAGAAATGAGAGAAAATAAAATGTCTACTTACCCTTTCTGTCCTTTCCAAGTATATTATAAACTATAGTGCACCACACCAAGTGGGTGCTCAATAAATGCTGCTAGTACTACTACAGTTACTACTTTCAATCAGAGGTATGCTTCAAGATGGTGAGGATTTTTCATTTAGAAAAAGAAAATTAAAATTATACTGGGGAAATCTCTAAAACTCAAGTGGTTGAAAAGAACAGACGGGTAAGTGGGAAAACAATTGATGTTTTATGTTCTAAACTCAGTCATCTTTTTAGTTACTCATCAAGACACCATCTTAAAGAATGTGTCAAAATGGAAAAGCTTCTGTGACCTGACAGAAGAAACTCAAGCACTGACACTAAAAATTAACAAAAGCAAGAGCAAAGTCACCTCTGGAAATTGATAACTCTTCTCTACACTGCCTGAACTGACACTATCTTTGGTCTTTCACTCTGAAGAGTGCTTTGTGGGAGGAAGGATATTAATCTGTCAGAAGTGAATGGGAGCAGATTTTCGTCTTATAGGATAAACTGAAGATGGTTATAAGGGGAAAGTAAACAGCTGCAGACAAGGTTAAACAAGATGGACAAGAGAGAATGGGCACTCTCGATGAACAGCCAAAGCAGTGATGCTTAGAGGAAAACCTTTAACCCAAAGAAGAAAAGATCATCCTTAGAGACAAGCCATTAAGTAAGCATAATATTATCCTAGTGGGGAACTTGGAACTATTAGGAAAACCAAATGTGGTCCTAAAATGAAAGCATTATTTTGACATTAGCTGGAAAAAAAGGACCAGATTCTTTCTTTCTTTTATCCCCCCCTCTCCTCCAGGAGGCCTTCCCAGATGAGCCCCCTCCTTCCTCTCCCCCTCGTCCCCCTCTCCATCCCCCCATCTTACCTCCTTCCCTTCCCCACAGCACCTGTATATATGTATATATGTTTGTACATATTTATTACTCTATTTATTTTACTTGTACATATCTATTCTATTTATTTTATTTTGTTAATATGTTTGGTTTTGTTCTCTGTCTCCCCCTTCTAGACTGTGAGCCCACTGTTGGGTAGGGACTGTCTCTATATGTTGCCAACTTGTACTTCCCAAGCGCTTAGTACAGTGCTCTGCACACAGTAAGCGCTCAATAAATATGATTGATTGATTCCTTGCTCCCTCCCCCTCCCTCCCTCCTTCCCTCTTTCTCTCTCTCTCTCTCTCTCTCTCACACACACACACACACACACACACACACACACACACACACACTCTCTCTCTCTGTCTCTCTCTCACAATTGAGTTTCTCCAAATCACAGGACCCTCCTTCCCCTCCCCCTCGTCCCCCTCTCCATCGCCCACGTCTTACCTCCTTCCCTTCCCCACAGCACCTATATATATATCTATATATGTTTGTACATATTTATTACTCTATTTATTTATTTATTTATTTTACTTGTACATATCTATTCTATTTATTTTATTTTGTTAATATGTTTGGTTTTGTTCCCTGTCTCCCCCTTCTAGACTGTGAGCCCATTGTTGGGTAGGGACTGTCTCTATATGTTGCCAACTTGTACTTCCCAAGCACTTAGTACAGTGCTCTGCACACAGTAAGTGCTCAATAAATATGATTGATTGATTGAACATAAACAGAAGTGCTTTGGGTGTAGAAAAAAAATTCACTTACTGATGTGGAATGAAAACCAATTAAGGAAAACTCAGACAGGTTTTAGGATGGAAGCATAATGATCACATTTGTGGATCTACAATAAGAAAATGGAGGCAGCTCCATTCAAACCAAAATTGACCCCAAAAGGATGAAGAATACTGTTTGTTTTAGATCTTGTCATACTGATGCAAACAAAATAGGAAAGGAAACTGGAGGAGTGAAAAGTGTTCCAATGAGAGAACAAACAGTTCTTTCTCTTTCACATGAAACCTAGGGCTTGGAAGGCACCTGCTACATAAATCCAATCAATCCCTAAGCAAGATAATGTACACCCGAAGTTTTTAGACAATGCTGTCTCTTTTCCCCATTTAGGAGAATTAGAGTGAAAAGGTCTGGAAAAGAAAGAGGAAACAGGCTGAATCTGATGTGACATAGTGAAGATTGGAAGCCAAGTTATGATCACTTCAGTTTTTCCTTGAATTTTGGCAGAGGTTGATTTGTAACAGATAAGAGAATTTTTCTTTATGCTGAATTGAAAATTCTGACAACTGTAACGATGAAAGAAATCATTTAATCATGACTGAACAATTGTATCTTTATGCTATTTAGTTACAAAGAAGCCCTGATAACTTGAGAGCTGCAATTTAGGTATGAAGAAATACTCTTTAGATGCCCGGAACTGAGCAGGGAAAACTAATTTAGATTCCAACCCCTGAGAAGATGGGCAGGACTACAATGCCTCCAAAGCACAAAACCCAGGAGGAATTCTTTTGTTCAAACTGTGTTGCTCATTGCCTGAAAAAAATGCCAGAAAGTTGACAATTGCATGCCGCCAACACAAATGTAATTTTTTAAAATGATTACAAGAGAACTGGAGAATAACTAAGCACAGTGAGAACTCAATGCCACATCAGGTTTAGCCAAATAATTGCCTAAATTAAAATATATTTAATGCATTTCAGCTCTAAAAAATACAAAGGCTTCTTGGAGGCTAATCTGAGAAAATAGTGGAGTATGTATACTGTTTTCTGGATAAGTTTGTTCAGCACTAAATATAACATAATACAAGTGTGACTATAAATGCACTTTTAGAAAAAATGTACTTATGTATACACACATGCCTTGGGTTATATACATCATATGTCTTTTGGTCCATAAATGGGTGATGAGATTGAGTGAAATGGTTGTAGCCTCACAACATATGAGTGAGGTAGGATGGGTAAAGTACTATTATCCTCATTTTACATAGAAGAAACTGAAGCACAGAGAGGTTAAATGACTTGTCCAAGGTTGCAGAACAGGCAAGTCACAGAGCTGGAATTAGAACCCAGCCACCTGACTCCCAGTGTAGGGGGAATGGCCTATTGGAAAGATCCCGGGCCTCGGAGTCAGAGGCTCTGGATTCTAATACTGGCTCTGCCAGTTGCCTGCTGTGTGACATTGGGCAAGTCTTTTAACTTCTATGTGTCTCAGTTTCTTCTATGTAAAATGAGGTTAATAGCACTTTACCCTTCCTACCTCATTCATATTTTGTGAGGCTACAACCATTTCACCCTGACAATCTCATCACCCATTTATGGACCAAAGGACATACGATGTATATAACCCTTGATGCTTCATTTCGCCTTGATGCTTGATATTAAGTACCACACATACATGGAGTTAGTGGAACTGCTCATTCCATTTGCCCTGTAAAACATTCAATTGCGTCTGAATAATAATGATGGCATTTGTTAAGCACTTACTATGTGCAAAGCAGTGTTCTAAGTGCTGGGGGGGATACAAGGTGATCAGGTTGTCCCACGTGGGGCTCACAGTCTTAATCCCCATTTTACAGATGAGGGAACTGAGGCTCAGAGAAGTTAAGTGACTTGCCCAAGGTCATACAGCAGATATGTGGCGTAACCAGAATTAGAACCCATGACCTCTGACTCACAAGCCTGTGCTCTTTCCACTGAGCCACACTGCTTCTCTGCTTCTTTACACCACATTAGGCCATACTTTTATCTTTCTCCCGGAGGACATACTTGCTTCCTTAATTCAGATTTCTACCTTCTTCTGTACCTTGCATCAAAGGATGGTGGGCTGCTTAGATAAAATAATGTAGCTTCCAGCTCTATGTTGCCAACGAAGATCCTTATTCATTCAAAGGGTTTATCAAGTGTAGGCTAGCATAAAGCCTCAGTCTTCAAACTAATTACAAATCTGTGATACTTTGAAGATTCATAATTACTTGCATATCTCCTTGTATGTGCTTCCAGCATAAAGGAGGTCACATAAGATTGATTGTAGGACTTTGGATAATGCTCTCAGTCAGAATTTAAACAGCTTTTCCAGAGTTCAAAATCAGATGCTGATATCAAATTCCTTGTTGCCTCCTCAAGAATGTCCATGTAGCATACATTGAACTAGGCCAGACTTGGGATAATAATAATAATTATTATAATTATGGCATTTGTTAAGTGCTTACTATGTGCCAAGCACAGTTCTAATTATTGGAGTAGATGCAAGGTAATCAGGTTTTCCCACGTGGGGCTCACAATCTTAATCCCCACTTTACAGATGAGGTAACAAGCACAGAGAAGTGAAGTGGCTTGCCCAAGGTCACAGATCAGACAAGTGGCGGAACCGAGATTAGAACCCACATCCTTTGACTCCCAAGCCCTTTCCACTTTCCGTTAAGCCATGCTGCTTCTCGTGCTCTGAGATACAACCTTCAAATGTTCCATTAGTGAAGAGGATGGGGATTAAACACGTTCTCTCAAATTCTGTCATGACCAGTCATTTTTACCTTAAAATGGCTTATCATTTTAAGTATTTAGAATTTTGATCATTTTTTAAGACAACCAAAGCTTAACAGTTGCCAGATAGCCAAGACTGCTGACGAAATAAAACACTTCCCATAAAATCCACAAAAAACATGTAGAGGTTTATATGTCATTCTCTGAACTTTTCCTATATCTCATATCTACATGTTTTGTTTTGTTGTCTGTCTTCCCCTTCTAGACTGTGAGCCCGTTGTTGGGTAGGGACCATCTCTATATGTTACCGACTTGTACTTCCCAAGTGCTTAGTACAGTGCTCTGCACAAAATAAGCGCTCAATAAATACGATTGAATGAATGAATGCCCAGTAAAATTCATGCCTGCTCTGCACAATTTTAGCCTGGTGTTGGACTGAGCTTCAGGAAGCATATGGCATGGCCTAGTGGGTACAGCACAGGCCTGGGAATTGGAAGGTCATGATTTCTAATCCTGGCTCTGCCACTTTTCTGTTGTGTGACCTTGGGCAAACCAGTTCACTTCTCTGTGCCTCAGTTATTTCATCTGTAAAATGGGGACTGAGACCATGAGCTCCACGTGGGACAGGGACTGTGTCCAACTCAATTTGCTTGTATCCACCCCAGTGCTTAGAACAATGCTTGGCACATAGTAAGCGATTAACAAATACCATAAAAATATAATTTATTGCTGTTGTTACTATTATCCTATGGGGAGGCAATGGGGATTGAGGAAAGTTGTTTAAGGGAAAAATAGATATATGTTAGAGAGTTTGAAAATTAAAGTAGTAATTCTATTTTTGCACAAAACCAAATGCAGTCTGATTTGAGTAATGATTTTATACCCTTGTGCACTTAAGCAGAATTATTTTAGGAGCATAGACATTCAGAGAAGACAATAAATATGTGGGGTTTATTGAGGGGTTCCCCTGAGTAGCTCTAGACATATTTATAACAGCATTACAATCTGATTATCATGGGAAATTTCAATGCACATATGGGCAGTGAACCTGAAACATGGAAAAAAAAATCATTGGACAAATCAGTATTGGAAGGTTAAATAGTAAATGGCTTCCTCCTATTGAGCGAATGTCATAAGCTTCAGCTCATAATCACCAACAGAGTTTTCCACTTAAGAGCAAGATTTCCAGATCCGCCCAAGATCTAAGCAGTTGTACCTTATTTCATTTTATCATCACTCAGCAATGAGATGTGAAGGATGTTCCTATTTCTGTAAAAGCATCATAATGTGCAAGATATTTGATGAAATCATCAAAGCACCTTTGTAAGGACGGAAATTGCATCCACTGCTACTAGTTTGACTGCAGCTGGTTATTTCTAGAGGATACTCTGTAGCAGGCAGTCTTCAGGACTGCATGTGCTACCAGAAGGAAACACTAGGACTGCTTTAATGAGAATGTCTCTGAGATTGAAGAGCTACTTACAGCCAAGCAAGCAATGCATCAGTAGAACACTGCTGATTCTCACAACCCTGACAAAAGGGATGCTTATCGAAACCTACAAAGTGGAATAGCGAACAAGCTAAGAAGCATGTGAGACAAGGCTGGAAAGAGAGAGTACAAGGTTACGTGGATCAATCCAAGGACTTCTGTGGATCCCTGAAGAGTGTATATGGAAACATACAATCACAGAGTAGGTGTCTCAAGGTGATGGCAAACACATAATCACAGGCAGAAGAGTTCTCTTAAGGAGGTGGCAACAACACTTCAATCTACCTAACACACCTTCCACCTTTATGGTGATGCCAGAAAACATGTGAAGCAGTAATGTTCATGCCAATATTTAATGATGCCACCCCCACAATTAGATCATGAAGAAGCATTGTTCTAAGTCCTGGGGTAAATACAAGTTTATCAGGTTGGACACAGTCCCTGTCCCACACGAAGCTCACGATCTAAGGAGGAAGGAGAATAGGTACTGAGCACCCCCTCCCAGCCCCACAACACTGGGAGTCAGAGGACTTGGGTTCTAATCCTGACTGTCACATGCTTGCTGTGTGACCTTGGACAAGTTGTTACCTTCTCAGTTCTCACTTCTCCTGTTCTCCCTCCTACTTAGATTCAATTCAATCATATTTATTGAGTGCTTACTGTGTGCAGAGCACTAAGTGCTTGGGAGAATATAACCAGTACAGTGCTCTGCACACAGTAAGCGCTCAATAAATATGATTGAATGAATGAATAAACAGACACATTCCCTGTCCTCAATGAGCTTAATGTCTAGAGTATGAGCTTAGACTGTGAGCCCCTTGGGGGACAGAGACTGTGTCCAACTTAATTTTGATTCTAACCCAGTTCTCAGACCACTGTTTGATACATAGTATCAAACATACAATCACCCTGCCCCCTCCTACTTCACCTCACTACTCTCCTACTACAACCCAGCTTGCACACTTTGCTCCTCTAATGCTAATTTTCTCACTGCACCTTGATCTCATCTGTCTCACCCCCAAGCCCTCACCCACATCCTGCCTCTAATTTGGAACTTCCTCCCTCCTCAAATCTGACAATTACTCTGCCCCACTTCAAAGCCTTATTGAAGGCACATCTCCTCCAAGAAGCATTCCCTGATTAAGCCCTCCTCTCCTCTTCTCCCACTCCCTTCTGAATCATCCTGACTTGCTCCCTTTATTCATCCCCCCTCCCAGCCCCACAGCACTTCCGTACGTATCTGTAATTTATTTGTATTAATGTCTGACTGTAAGCTCATTGTGGGCAGGGAATTTGTCTGTTAATTGTTATGATGCACTCTCCCAAGAGTTTAGTACAGTGCTCTGCACACAGTAAGCACTCAAATATAAATGAATGAATGGTAAACTCTTAATACCATTAAAAAATCACTATTCATAACTGAGCAAGACTGTCGGTAATGGCTGGGAAATATGAACTGTATAAACTGAGAACAGGACATGCTGAGGTCTGGTACATATTGTATACTTCTCTTCAATATACACTAAATAAAGGTGTGGTGCTTATCTTCATAGGCAGGATTGCTTCATCACCCTGAGGAATTCACTGGAAGCCTTTCACTAAAAAAAGTCCATTAAAATCACTTCAAAGAGAAAGGCACTAAAATGGTCTTAAGCAGTCATTTTTCAGTGTTGTGTGCAGAGATTAAGTCAGCTATAGTAACTCCCTTTATCATTAATGGGAGTTGAACAGCTAGCCAAGTCAGAGCTAAAAGGTTCCCACTGAGGCTTTAATTTATAGCCATAATGGCAAAGAAACACTAATCCAAAAATGAAACTTTAAAGTGTTAGCACACCTATTTGACCAAGTATTAAAAAATGTTGTAGAAAATTGAAAAGCACGTTTACCGTACCCACACATATTAAGGAAAGGTTTCCTGTTAAATCCAAAAGTCATGGAAATTTGACATTTAAGTCCTCAAAGTTATTTTAATGGCAATTTTAATTGAGTAATTTTTAAAGTTACCCAATTCTCCCAGTTGCTATGTTAAAGTTAAAAACTGTAGACTTTGATATTTAAGGAAGATAACTTTAAATCATGTGTAAGATGGGTTGAACAGTTTACTTTTTAATGACATTGGTTAAATATACTTTCACCTATCTGTTTATTCTTCCTTTCTCATTTCTGATCAATATAATGGGTATGGATAAAAAAAAATGGAGGTACAGAATCCTGAAGGAAAATAACTGAAAAGTGATGCCTGGAATACCACTGTTCCAGCCACGGGTCTAGACATTACACCTGGAGTATTAATGATTTCTTCACATCAGTCACCACTCTAGAATGACTCAACTGTTTTCTTATCTTGGGCTATGCAAAAGTGCTATACTATTTTCTATTTTATGGTACTCAATAATTATGGTACTTGTTAAGTGCTTTCTATGTGCCAAGCACTGTTCTAAGTACTGGGGTAGATACAAGTCAATCAGGTTGGACATAGTCCCTGTTCCACATGGGGCTCACTGTCTTAATCCCCATTTTACAGATGAGGTAACTGAGGCCCAGAGAAGTTAAGTAACTTGCCCAAGGCCACACAACAGACATATAGCAGAGCTGTGATTGGAACTAGGTTCTTCTAACTTCCAGGCCCATGCTTTATCCACTAAGCCACACAGCATATGCCAGGCACTGTACTAAGCGCTGGAGTAGATGCCAGATCATCCGGTTGGCCACTGTTCCTGTCCCACATGGGACTCGGTCTAAACTGGAGGATTTAGTCCCCATTTTACAGATGGGGTATCCAAGGCACAGAGAAGTTAAATGACTTGCCCGAGGTCACACAGCAGACAAATGACAAAGCAATGGAGGAGCAGGAGGCAAGTGACATAGAAGCAACATGGCCTAGACCATAAACTCATTGTGGGCAGGTAATCTGTTTGTTTATTATTGCTTTGTACTCTCCCAATGGCTTAGTAAGCTGCTCCACACACAGTAAGCCCTCAATATATAGGAATGACTGACTGACTAGTGGAAAGACCACAGGCCTGGGAGTCAGAAGGACCTGGGTTCTACTCCTGACTCTGCCACCTGCCTGCTGTGTGACCTGGGATGAAAGACAACTTCTCTGTGCCTCAGTTACCTCAACTGTAAAATGGGGATTAAGACTGTGAGAACATGGACTTTGTTCTAACCTGACTAGCTTGTAACCACCCCAGCACTTAGGACAGTGCCTGGAACAGAGTAATCTCTTAACAAATACCATAAAAAAATCCATATAGGCCCCAAATTTACATCTCATCTTTCCCAACTTTGTGGCAGTTCACACCTCAGTTATGTCACTCTAAGGTCTTCAGGTTTGAAGCTGAGGTCATAGTGGCAAGGTCATTTAGATGGAATTTATGATTCTCTCCACCCTAAGTATCATGGCAAATGTAAACTCCCTTAATCTAACACATCTAGGTAGCTAGGAGCTGTGAAAAATTAGCTTTTAGACAGATTTGGGTTCATAAAGGGAGGTTAGTTTTTGGCAAACAACTGTTTTAGAAGTGTAGCAAAAAGCATTACTACATTTAGTTTCCAGATTAAAACATTATAGGATTTTAAAAAATAAACTCATTTTAACCCCCCAAAAAAGAACATTTTATAAACTTGGTGATATTCCATTAGCAGTTTTATCTTAAAAAGTTAAAAGTAGCAATGCTTTTTTTTTTTAATGGCATTTGTTAATCACCCAATCAATGGTATTTACTGAACACTTACAATGTGCAGAGCACTGTACTAAGTTCTTGGGAGAATACAAAACAACAGATTTTGCAGAGCTGAAGTAACTTGACACGGACACACAGCAGACAAGCAGTGGAGCCGAAATGAGAACCCACGATCTTCTGACTCCCATGTCCACGCTCAATCCACTACGCCAGGCTGCTTCTCCCTGGGGACCTAGAACTGAGCCATGAGGGACACCCCCTTCACTGTCAGAGGGTGGGAGGCAGAGGAGGAGACAGCAAAAGAGATTGAGGAGTGGTCAGAGAGAAAGGAGAACCACAAGAGGACAATGCCAGTGAAGCCAAAGACTGTGAGCCCACTGTTGGGTAGTGACCGTCTCTATATGTTGCCAACTTGTACTTCCCAAGCGCTTAGTACAGTGCTCTGCACACAGTAGGCGCTCAATAAATACGATTGAATGAATGAATGAATGATAATGTTTCAAGGAGAAGGGAGTGGTCTGCAGTTTCTAGGGGAGTTGAATGGTCTAGGAAGATTACAAAAGAATAGATACCAGCAGGTTTGGTGAAAAAAGGTCACTGGATACTTTAGAGAGGCCGTTTCAGTGGAGTGAAGGGGGTGGAGACCTGATTGTAGGGGATCAAGGAGAGAATTGGATTAGAGCAAGTGGAGACAACAGATGTTAAACAACTCAAGAAGTCTGGAGGGAGATAGGAGCATAACTGGAAGGAGCTGTGGAGTCAAGGGAGGTTTTTTGTTTCCTTTTTTAGGATAAGGGATATGTGCGCATATTTGAAAGCAGTGGAGAAAAAGCCTCTGGAAAGTGAACCGTTTGAAAATGACACTCAAGGGGGAAAGAAGGGAAGGGGCTAGTGCTTTAAAAACATATGAAGGGTTAAGGTCAGAAGCACAGGTGGAGGTGTTAAGTGCTTACGGTATGCCAGAAACTGTACTATTCACTGGGTTAGATGTAAGCTAGTCAGGTTGGACATAGTCCATATGTGACATGGAGCTGACAGTCTTACTGCCCATTTTACAGATGCAGTAACTGAGGCACAGAGAAGTGTCTTGCCCTAGCTCACCCAGCAGGTAAGTCATTGAGCTGAAATTAGAACCCAGGTTCTAGGTCCTTCTCCCCCTTTCATATAGTACATTGCGAACTTTTCTTTTTGTAAAACCAAGCTTTTTTTCCTAAAATTCAAGCATATATAATTTATTTTATTAATATTAATGGGGTCATACTAAAGAAACATTAATTAAGCAGAGATTTATCATTAATTGCTTCCACATGACTAATCCCTAATTAGACTGCTTTTTAAGTACTCTTGCTATCTGAAATAGAGTTTGCAATCCACTCTTCCACATGTATTTTAAATGCCTCCAGTAAAGTAGAACAAAAGGAAATTACAAAGCCACTGTCTTTTTATAGCACATACAAAGCAGTAAGGAATCTCTATGCTAAAATGTTAAAACTTCTCCTCCTTTCCCATTTTAAAGGTTAGTAAAAATGAATTAATTTAAGAGTCTCATTCTGAATTCCCTTTTCCCTTCCTGATCAATCAGTGGTATTTACTGAGCGCTTATTGTGTGCAGAACACTGTACTAAGCTCTTGGGAGAGTACAAGTGCTTGGGAGATGCAATTTTCCTAATCCATGAAAAGGGAGATCTCTCTAGTTCACTGAACTCTATAATAGGAAGAAAGCCATTTGGCTTCCTAACTGATTTTGTGTGACCTTGAGCAAATGTTTTCCCCATTCTATACACATAGCACCAAGCATCTGATAGACATTCTGCTTGAGGTTTTCCCTGCAATAAATACAACTGAATGACTGCCTGCATTTGGGCATGCAACATACTCTTCAACTTCCCTGCCAAAGCCATAAAAGCAAAGATAAGTAGGGAGCACTGTAAACACAAATACAGCAGCATAACAAAGAACGATTCTTGAGAACTGACAGAGTAACAAAGATGATGGTCAGGAGTTTCTGCTTGATTCAGAGAACAATGGGCATCCCTCTGAGATTTTTGGTATATGGGGAGACATGCAGAACAATATTTTAGACAATTAATCAATGGTATTTATTGAACAATTACTGTGTGCAGCACACTCTACAAAGGGCTTGGGAAAGTACAACACAGAGTTTGTACTGTAAAATGAATAATTTAAAAAAAATGAAAAATTATCCAGGAAGTAGAGTGAAGTTTGAGCTGGAAGGGAGAAAACATGGGAGCTAGGGAGGGCAATAAGTTGGCTGATGAAATAGTCAAGCTGGGACATGAGTGTGGCTGTGGTTTGGGTAGAGAAGAAGGGACAGATTCTGGAAATGTTGTGGAGAAAAACTGACAGAATTTGGAGATAGAGTGAATATGGGGGTGGAAAGAGTGAGGAGTTAAGGATAATGCTAAGAATACGGGCTTCGGAGATGGAGAGAATGATGATGTGATGGGAAAGTAAGTGGAAGAGAAAATAAGGAGGTCAGTGTTGCACACTTTGAGCTTCGATTGCTGGTGTGAGGTCTAAAATAGGCCAGGCTGACCAGCAGTGAAAAAAAGGAATAGATGCTATAGAGGTGACAATTTTGTTCCCTAACCAAGTTCAACTGCAAAATGGTGAATTACTTGGGCTTACAAAATGTTTACAATTTTTACAATTATATTTGCTTATTTTTCTTTTGATTGACACAGCTCATGAGGAAACCCAATCAATCAATTTATTGAGTGCTTACTGTGTGCAGATCATATTACCAAGCACTTGGGAGAGTACAATACAGAGTTAGTAGACACACCTGTACCAGCTGATTTTGTACTTCATGCCTTCACACGTCTTTTTCTGCCCAGAGAATCTTTTGCCCCAATGACCTTGCCACTTATTTCATTGAAAAAATTGAAACAATCAGGCATGATCGTCCTAAAATCTCCCCTGCACCCCTCTAATACCACCTTCCTCCTATCCCCTCTTTAACTCTCCTACCCTTTCCAGTAGTACCTCAAGAGCAGATTATCCACCTCTTAAAATCTATATCCTCCACCTTTGCCTCTGACCCCATCCCTTCAGACCTCATTAAAACACTTGTCCCAATCAATCACATTTTTGAGCACTTACTGTGTGCAGAGAACTGTATAAGCACTTGGGACAAGAGTAAAATATCACAGAATTGGTAGACACGATTCCCTGATCACAACAAGTTTACTCTCTAGAGGGGGAGACACAAATTAAAATAAACAAATTACAGCCATGCACATAAATGCTGTGGGGCTAAAGGGAGTGGTGAACAAATGGAGCAAATACAGCTGCAAAGGTGGTAGAGAAGGGAGTGGGAGAAGAGGAAATGACTTCACAGAAACTGTCCTCTCAAAGGTCAACAATGATCTCTTGTTTGGCAAAAGCAATAGCCTCTACTCTATCCTAACTTTCCATGACCTCTTAGCTGCCTTAGACACTGTGAACCAGCCCCTTCTTCTAGAAACATTATCTACCCTGGCTTCATTGACATTGTCTTCTCCTGATTCTCCTTCTCTAGCTGCTGCTTCTCAATCTCTTTAACAGGCTTTCCCTCTGCCTCCCACCTCTTACCTGTGGAAATCCATTAAGGCTCAATTCTAGGTCTCCTTCTTTTCTCCATCTCCATCTACTCCCTTTTAGCACTCATTCCAACCCACAGCTTCAAGTACCATCTGTATGTCCCACAGTCGGGCCCCGAGGTCAACTTTCCCGGACAGATCGTCTGCTCCTGGACGATGCCATGAGGGCACCAAGATCTCCCATCCTGAAGAGCCCATGGTTGAGCCCCGAGATCAATTTTTCCTGGACAGATCTTCCACTCCTAGACACCACGATCTCCCTGCCTCCAACCCACTGAGGGGCGCCAGATCTCCCTTTCTGGAGAGCCCACGGTTGGACTCCATGCTCAACTTTCACCAGACAGATCTTCTGCTCCCAGATACCGCGATGGGCCCCTCCGCCAACCTGCCGGGGTGGTGCCTAGATCTCCGTTACTGAAGAGTCCACAGTTGGGCCCCGAGGTCAGCTTTCAAGGACAGATCTTCCACTCCCGATGCCACAAAAGGGCTCCAAAATCTCCCTCCCTGGAGAGCCTATTGTCTGGCCCCTAGATCACCTTTCCTGGATGGATCTTCTGCTCCCAGATGCCACGATTCCCACCCCCCTCCAACCAGCTGGGGGGGCACCAAGATCTCCCTTCCTGAAGCCCGCGGTTGGGGCCCAAGTTCAGCTTCCCAGATGGATCTTCTGCTCCCAGATGCCGCCATGAGGACGCCAGATCTCTCTTCCTGAAAAGCCCATGGCTGGGCCCCAAGTTCACCTTTCCCAGATGGATATTCTGCTCCCGATGGCACAATCCCTACCCCCCTCCAACCCGCTGGGAGGCACCAAGATTTCCCTTCCTGAAGAGCCCGTGGTTGGGCCTCGAAGTCAGCTTTCCCGGAAGGATCTTTCTCCAGATTCTTGTAGCCTCCCTGGTCCCACCTCCAACTTCTTTAACCATTTTGACCCTTCTCACCTTCCTTCTCTCTTTTTCCATGCCCACTTTGATCGTTGGAGACTTCAACATCCACATGGACATACCCACTGACTCCTCTGCCACCCACCTTCTATCACTCCTCAATTCCACCAACCTCCTGCTCCACCCCATCTCGTCCATTCACCAACTTGGACACACACTCGATCTCACCATCTCTAACCACTGCACAATCTCTACCCTCATCAACTCTGAAATCCCTCTCTCTGACCACAAATTTCTCACTTGCCTCCTCTCACACTCCACCTCCCTGTAAATCTGTACTATTCACCCACAGAGACCTCCACTCTCTTGACTCTATCCATATCTCTCAGGGCATCACAGCCCACCTAGCCTCCATACCCATTCTACCCACTCTTGATGACCAAATAGATGCTCTCAACTCCACCTTCTCTACTCAACTCAAGTCACTAGCTCCCTTATAAAAATGATGGTATTTGTTAAGTGCTTACTATGTGCCAAGCACTGTTCTAAGCACTGAGGTAGATAAAAGCTTATCAGGTTGTCCTGCGTGGGGCTCACAGTCTTCATCCCCAATTTACAGATGAGATAACTGAGGCACAGATAAGTTAAATGACTTCCACAAAGTAACACAGCTGACAACTGGTGGAGCTGGAATTCGAACCCATCTCCTCTGACTCCAAAGCCTGGGCTATTTCCACTAAGCCAGGCTGCTTCTTTGTCACTCACGCACCACTAAGTCATAGCCCTGAATCACCTCCACTGTTCACCTTCTTTGCTCTTATGCTCGAGCTGCTGAATGCTGCTGGAGGAAATCTAAACATCAGCCCAAACTTGTTCACTTTAAGTTTGTCCTTCGTTGCCTTAACTCTGCCCTCTCCTTTGCCTGGCAAAACTATTTCTCTTCCCTTATCGACACCCATGCCCATCACCCTCATGAGCTGTTCTGACATTTAACTCCCTCCTCAGGCCCTCTCTCCCATCCCTCACCCCCAACGATCTGGCCACCTACTTCATTAGGAAAATAACACCATCAGGTCTGAGCTCCCCCAAATCACCCCTTACCCTCCTCCATCCCCCCTTCTATTTTCCCATCTTTCCCAGCAATATCTTCAGAGATCTCCTCCTTCCTCTCGAGTGCCATCCACTCCACATGTGCATCAGACCCCATTCCCTCCCACTTAATAAAAACTCTTGCCCCTTCCCTTCTCCCCTCCTTAACTTCCATCTTCAACCACTCACTCTCCAATGGCTTCTTCCCCTCTGCCTTCAAACATGCCCACGTCTCTGCCATCCTAAAAAACCCATCCCTTGACCCCACAGCCACCTCTAGTTATCACCCCATCTACTCCTACCCTTCCTTTCCAAGCTCCTGGAGCAAGTCATCTACACCTGCTGCCTCAAATTCCTCTCCTCCAACTCTCTCTTGGACTCCCTCCAATCTGGTTCCTTCCCTTTCCACTTCACTGAAACCACCCTCTCAAAGGTCACCCTCTCAAAGGTCTCCTTGACCTCTCAGCTGCCTTTGACAATGTGGACCATCCCCTTCTCCTCAACAGGTTCTCCAAGCTTGGCTTCACTGACGCCATCCTCTCCTGGTTCTCCTCATCTCTCCGGATGTCCATTCTCAATCTCTTTCACAGGTACCTCCTCCCCCTCCTGTCCCCTAACTGTAGGGGTTCCTCAAGGGTGAGTTCTTGGTCCTTTTCTATTCTCCATTTATGACTCACTCCCTTGGTGAACTCATTGGCTCCCATGGCATCAACTATGATGATCATCATGGCATCAGCTATGATGGCATCAACTCCATCAACTATGGAGAAGCAGCATGGCTTAGTGGAAAGAGCAAGGGCTTGGGAGTCAGAGGATGTGGGTTCTAATCCCGCCTCTGCCACATGTCTGCTGTGTGACCTTGGGCAAGTCACAACTTCTTTGTGCCTCAGTTACCTCATCTGTAAAATGGGAATTAAAAGTGTGAGCCCCACATGGGACAACCTGATTACCTTGTGTCTACCCCTGTGCTTAGAACAGTGCTTGGCACATAGTAAGTGCTTAACAAATACCATAATTATTATTATTAACTATTATCTCTATGCATATGACATCCATCTCCTCCTGCCTTCAGGATATCTCTACTTGGATGCCCTCCTGCCACTTAAAACTCAACATGTCCAAGACAGAGCTCCTTACCTTCCCTCTCAAACCCTGTCCTTTCCTTGACTTTCCCATCAATGTGGACGGCACAACCATCCTTCTAGTCTCACATGCCTGCAACCTTGGCAACATCCTTGACTCCACTCTCTCATTCACCCCACACATCCAATCAGTCACCAAAACCTGCTGGTCTCACCTTCACATCACCACCAAGATCCACCCTTTCCTCTCCATCCAAACCGCTACCATGTTAGTACAATCATTCATCCTATCCTGACTGGATTACTCCATCAGTCTCCTTTCTGACCTCTCTAATGCCTGGATTATCTTTCTACAGAAACGTTCTGGGCATGTCACACCCCTCCTCAAAAATCTCCAGTGGTTGCCGATCAACCTCCGTATCAAGCAAAAACTACTCACTACTGGTTTCAAAGCTCTCCATCACCTTGCTCCCTCCTACTTCACCTCCCTTCTCTCTGACATCCCATCCTGCATACTCCACCCCTCTGGTGCTAACCTTCTAGACTGTGAGCCTGCTACTGGGTAGGGACCGTCTCTATATGTTACCAACTTGTACTTCCCAAGCCCTTAGTACAGTGCTCTGCACACAGTAAGCGCTCAATAAATATGATTGAATGAATGAATGAACAAACCTTCTCACTGTGCCTCGTTCTCACCTGTCCCACTGTTGACCCCTGGCCCATGTCCTACCTCCGGCCTGGAATGTCCTCCTTCCTCAAATTTGCCAAACAAGCACACTTCCCACCTTCTGAAGGCTCACCTCCTCCAAGAGGCCATCCCAGACTAGGCCCCCCTTTTCCTCAGCTCCCCCTCCCCTCGACATGGCCCCGACTCATTCCCTTTGCTCAACCCCCCTGCCCTCCACATAGCTTGTGTACATATGTGCATATCTATAATTACATTTATTTATATTAATGCCTGTTTACTTGTTTTGACTTGTATATATCTATAATTTGATTTATTTATATTGATGCCTGTGTACTTGTTTTGATGTCTGACTCCCCTCCCTTTTCAACTGTAAGCCTGGTGTGGGCAGGAATTGTCTTTATTGCTGAATAGTACTTTACAAGTGCTTAGTACAGTGAGCACACAGTAAGCGCTCAGTAAATACAATTGAATGAATGATTCCCAAATCTACCTCTCCAGTCCTGACCTCTCTCCTGTTTGGCAGTCTTGCATTTCCTCCTGCTTTCAGGTCATCTCTTGCCTGATGTTCCACCAACACCTCAAACTTAACATGTCCACAGTAGACTCCCTCATCTGCCCTCCCACCAACCTCCCTGTCTCACAAGCCATTACCTTGGCATTATCTGATTCATTGCTCTCATTCAACCCACATATTCAATTTGCTAATAAATCTTGTCGGTTTTACATTCACAACATCCCTAAAATCTGGCCTCTCCTCCCAATCCGAACAGCTACCATGCAGATCCAAGCATTGATCATATCCTCCCTTAACTACTGCATCAGTTTCCTTGCCAACCTCCCTGCCTCTTGTCTCTCCTATCTCCAGTACATACTTCATTCTCCTGCCTGGATCATTTATTTTAATCCGCTCATCTTCATACTCCTCACAAACCTCCAATGGTTGTCCATCCAACTCCACATCAAACAGAAACTCCTTACTCTCAGCTTTAACACACTTAATCAGCTCTCCCCCTCTTACCTCACCTCACTAATCTAATACAACCCAGCATGCAACTTTGCTCCTCTAATGTCAACTTGTACACGGTATCTCAGTCCCATCTCTCACCACTGATCACCTCATCCACATCCTGCCTGCCTCTGGCCTGGAACTCCTTCCCCAGTAATTTCTGACAGATGACCACTCTTCCCATCTTCAAAGCCCTACTAAAATCATCTCTGTCCAAGAGGTCTTCCCTGACTAAGCCCTCATTTCCCATCTGCCCCCCGCAACACTGCATCACTTGGATCTGAACCCTTTAAGCATTTTGATTTTTTTACTCCTGCCCCTCAACTCTTCTGTACCTATCCACCTGTAATTGCTTGTCATTTGTTGATTCATTCAATCATATTTATTGAGCACTTACTGTGTGCAGATAACTGTTGTAGAGTACAACAACAGACACATTCCCTGTCCACAACAAGTTTACAGTCTAGAGGGGACTGAATATTGAGTTTGTCTCATTCAATAGTCTATAAAGTCTTTGTGGTCAGGGATCATGTCTACCAACACTACTGTACTGTACTCTCCCGAGTGCTTCAACAGTGTTCTGCATACAGTAAGTAGCATAGCCTAGTGGAAAGAGCACGAGCCTCGGAGTCACAGGATCTGGGTTCTAATACCACCTCTACCACTTATCTGCTACGTGATGTTGGGCAAGTCACCTCACTTCCCTTTGCCTTAAATTATCTCATCTGTAAAATGGGAATTAAGACTGTGAGCCTATGTGGGACCTGGACTGTGTCCAACTGGATTATCTTGTATGGCCTCCAGTACTTAGTACGGTGCCTGGCACATAGTAAGCACTTAAACATCACACAAAAAAGCCATCGATTGAGTGACTCTAAATTACTGAAATCTAATAGATAATTTTCAGTCAACAAATCCCTTGAATTGAAAAAATAATCTTGAAGATAGTAAAATTTCTTTACAGTCACAGCTCTTTCAAATCTATTAGAAAAGAAGAACAAGCAGCTATAGGGAGACATTAACACTTCTTAGGTTATAGGGTAACATGCCTCCAGAAGTCCTCAGATTACTGTGTTCTGTTTGTGAGTCACCTGGGAGTTCTGATTTAACCCTGGTGCCCCAGACAACCACATGCTTCAAGAGTTTCCAAAACATTGCTGTTCTCTTAAATGAAGTGATCAGAGAAAGATAAAATACAATTCACTGAATCTGAGAGCCCAGCAAGGTGTGAAAAAAAAGGCATGGGGCAACAAATATCTTTTAATGTTTGAAGAAGACAAGATTGACCTGGTTAAAAAGCTTAAGAGAAAAATCACAGTGGTATACCAATTGTAGGTAAAAGGTAACTGTCTTCCTTTAATTACCATTAATCAACAACTTGTCCCCCCATCCTTAGTCTCTCTTGCTATTTAATGTTAAGTTCATGGCCTCTTGCTCTGTTTTCCAATTACACCAGCTACCCTCTAGTATTTAGGTATACCACTGCAAATATGTATTTGTTTTTATTGCGGTTTTCGTTATCTTTATGTCCTATGCCTCAATCACTTTCTCCTTCAGTTTCTTGAAAAGCTGTATTATTGTCTTTGTTCTTATTTCCTCATGAGACTTGACGGTCCTAAAGTGCAGAAACATTTTTTTTGTTTCTTCTCTGTAATTCTCCACAGCAAACGAATGCTCAATAAATGTTGATGATGGCAGATTTCTCATTTCCTGATGACAACTAGAGGAACTATCTCCACTGAGGTGCAATGCTCCTTAGAGGTTTCTCAGCAATTTGTTGCTAGTGAGTGGTAACCTGGAGTCCATTTCCCCTGGGTAGTCTCAAACTCAGGGCAGGGTATATACAGCTTTCCATGAAACTTTTATAAAGATAAAAATACATATTCAATCAATCAATAACAATGCTAAGCTCCTTCAAACACTCCTTCAAACATGATCTCTGGCCCACAAGAGCTTCTCACAATCTCAAGATGACAAACACAAAGGGAAAGCACAAAATAACCTAAAATAAGTACATTATAAACAAAACAGTAACAATTAGTTTCCTCAACTATCTAGGCATGGCCACAATACCACAGTTATTCTAAATGTTATATAGGGGCTTCTGACCATCTTGCACTCCTGCAAGAAACAGTGCTTCATTCCTGTAGTGTTGGGAAGGTGAACTGAGGATTACTGGCCATTGGGAATCCCCACCATGAATCCCAGATGCTCCCTGGAATGGCCCCATACCACAGAATCCATTTTCTCCACCCTGCTTCCACTCAGCTATCTCCAAATCAGGTATTTTGGGCCAAGATGTTTTCCTTTGCTCGCAGTCACAGGTCATGTTTCCTGCTCTCGAAGTCCTGATGCTGTTGACAGTCACCACACTCCTGTTCACCCTAAGTAATTTCCAGGTCCATCTTTCATCCCACATTTCATTTCTCCTTTTTGGCTTCCATTTACCATTTGGCTTCCATTTAGCCTCTCTGCTCCCTCCTATCTTTCTTCCCCACTCCCTCGTCTGCTAGGCACTAATCCTCCTCGACCTCTCAGCTGGCTTTGACACTGGAAATATTACCCAAACTTGGCTTCACTGACTCTGTTCTCTCCTGGCTCTCCTCTTATCTGTTTGGCCGTTCATTCTCAAAATCTCCTTCTCGGGCTCCTCCTCTGCCTCCACCCGCTAACTGTGGGGGTCCCTCAAGGTCCAGTTCTGGGTCCCATTCTATTCTCCATCTACACCCACTCCCTTGGAGAACTCATTGGCTCATATGGCTTCAACTACCACCTCTATAAAGAAGATACCCAAATCTACATCTCTAGCCCTGATCTCTTTCCCTCTCTACAGTCTCTCCTTTCCTCTTGGTTTCAAGACATCACTACTTGATTGCCTTCCTGTCACCTCAAGCTTAATATCCAAAAGAGAACTCCTTATCTTCCCACCCAAACCCTATCTTCCCCCTGACTTTACCATCAGACGGCACCACCATCTTTCCTGTGTCACAAGCCCATAACCTTGGCACTATCCTTGACTCCTCTCTTTCATTCAACCTACATATTCAATCCATCACTAAATCCTGTCAGTCCCATGTTCACAACAATGCTAAAATCCACCCTTTCCTTTCCAAACTGCTACCACAGTAATACAATCACTCATCTTATCCTGCCTGGATTACTGTATCAGCCTCATTGCCTCCTGTCTCTCCCCACTCCAGCTCATACTTCACTCTGCTGCCTGGATCATTTTTGTACAAAACATTAAGGACACATCATGCCACTCCTCAAAAACTCCAGTGGTTGCCCATCTACCTTCACAAACAAAAACTCCTCACCATTGGCTTTAAAGCACTCCATCACCTTGTCCCCTTCTACCTCACCTCACTATTCTCCTACTACAGCCCAGCCCACACACTTCACTCCCCTAATGCTAACCCTCTCACCGTACCTGAATCTCACTTATCTCACCCAGGACCCCTTGCCCATGTCCTGCTTCTGGCCTGGAACACCCTTCCCTCCTCAAATCCAACAGACAATTACTCTCCCCCAGTTCAAAGCCTTATAGAAGGCACATCTCTTCTAAGAGGACTTCCTTGACTAAACCACCCCTTTCTTCTTCTCCCACTCTCTTCTGCATCACCCTGACTTGCTCCCTTTGTTCTTCCCCACTGCCAGCCCCACAGTACTTATGTACATATCTGTAATTTATATATTTATATTCCATATCCATGTCTGTCTCTCCACCTCTAGACTGTAAGCTCTTTGTGGGCAAGGAATGTGTCTATTTATTGTTATATTGTACTCTACCAAGTGCTTAGTACAGTGCTCTGAACACAGTAAGCAATAAATATGACTGAATTCCCACCCTACCCGTTTGTGTGTACCAGAGCCCCTCCTGAAATGGCAGGGTTGGGGAAAACACAGATCTGTCTGCATTTCCCATTTTCCCTCTCATTTATTTCCTATTTCTCCTCCTTTTTCTCACAAAATATTCTCTGTGTAAATAGAACTCCAAAATCCCCAAGAAGTGACTCTGCATTTACAAAACCAGGATTTGAAAGTCATGTCTTGCCCTATTCACCAAAGTTTGCTGTCAGAAAGGGAAAAAGGATTACAATTCTCCATTTCTGGATGATGAATTGTAACCCATTTCTTAGTAAGTTGTCTGAACAACTCTAGACTCTAGGCTGTAAGCTCACTGTGGGCAGGGAATTCCACTGTTTATTGTTGTACTTACTTTCCCAAGCACTTAGTGCAGTGCTCTGCACACAGTAAGCGCTTAATAAATACAACTGAATGAATGAATGAATGAATGAACAGAAACCACCTTGGAAATGGGAGGATATTGATTACAGAGGGAAAGGTAGAAGAATGGCCTCTTTCTCTTCTGTCTTCAGTATCCTTCACATCTGCTCATTCCCAACACTGTTCTATATTACCTTCCTAACCAAAATTTCAAAAGTATGAATGGAGTATAAAACAAAACAAAAATGCTCGGAGCCCTCTTCAACCCAACAGCAATAAATAAAAGAAAGCATTCGAGCTCCAAAATTTAGAACAGATTTTAAATGGACATATGTGGCAGCAGCATCAAGAGTCTCAAATATTTAGAAGGAATCCATTTTGGATAAACCAGTCACTGTTGACTGTCTTCTTAAATCACTGGTACAGTAGCAGCCAAAAAAAGAACTGGCATCCTTAGAACGGGAATTGAAACCCAACAAAAGGCATAGTTTTGCCTGTATATGAAGCCATACTATACATAGAGCCCTGGTCATTACCACTTAGTAAGGACAGAAGAAAGGTGGAGAATGTTTCAAGAAGAGCAACCAAAATGACCCAGAGGATGGAGGATAGAGGAGGGCAGGTTGAAAAGAACATTTAAGGATGGAAAAATAAAGGCTCTGAGGGGAGCCACAATTGAATGATAATAATAATAATAATGGTATTTATTAAGTGCTTACTGTGTGTCAAGCACTATTCTAAGCACTGGAGAGGTTACAAGGTGATCAGGTTGTCCCACTAGGGGATCACAGTATTAATCCCCATTTTACAGATGAGGGAACTGAGGCACAGAGAAGTTAAGTGACTTGCCCAAAGTCACACAGTTGGTGCAGCTGGCATTTGAACACATGACCTTTGACTCCAAAGCCCGTGCTCTTTCCACTGAGCTACGCTGCTTCTCTAAGCAGCTAACTGAAGCTTACAAAGTTCTGAAAAGTGTGGATATTTGAAAGAGAAATTGTAGTTCACTAAGTCCCACACACCACCAGGAAGAAGGGAGCAACCACCGACCCTAAGATTGTATGTTCAAAATAAACAAAAGGCAAAATTTTTCCACACAGCTTGTGGTGAGCATATGGAATTAATTCCCACAGTAAGTTGCAGAGGTCAAAAACAGCATTAAGGTCAAGTATGTTTGAATAAATTCAGAGATTATAGGTCCAAGAAGGGTTATTAGAGGGCAGAGTTAGAATATTAGATGGTGCATTCATAATCATTAGGATGGATGTCAACGAGAAAACCATTACACTGTTACTCCAGTAACTTTTGTTACCACTGTGAAAGACAGAATCCTGAGCTGGGTAGAGGATTTGTCTGACCCAATATTGCATTTCTTCTGGAGAGTGGTGCTTTTATTATAGCACATTAATTATGTTGTTTAAAGTAAACTCATTAGGTCATTAGGTCTCAAAGCCAGTTGTAGAGAGGCAAAAATAGAACAGGCATATCACGAAAGGAAAATGATCTTAATAGATGAGAAAGAACATTAGTCTTACATTCTTCCACAAATTTATCGGGGAAAATTTTTCTAAGTACAGTCACTCCAACACAACAGTTCTGATACATGGGTAACATTATAAAATAAATATTAACTTCCAACTGACTTTCCAACACATCTATTTTCATTCCAAATAGAAATCATGAATGTTTGTTGCAACTGAGGTCATTATGTCACATTTCTTAGGAATAAATGAAGCATTCTATTCAACTCAGCTAATTATACTTAATTAATCGTGAAAGTATTTACATCACTAGAAAGGATCTATTTTGGGAAATTAATGAAACCAAAAGAATCATAGGATAACTGAATCCTAATTTTTTTAGGCTATAAACTACATAAAAGCCAGGTGTGTGTTCTCTGAATGGTGATCAGTGTCAAGGCTCACCCGCTCTAGTCTGTAAGCTTATTGTGGGCAGAGAATGTGTCTGTTTATTGTTGTTTTATATACTCCCAAGTGCTTAGTACAGTGCTCTGCACACAGTAAGCATTCAATAAATACAACTGAATGAATGTGATCAATATTCATCATCCTCATGACTGCATATTACATTGGATCGTTTTCTTGTATTAAGTAACATTCCACATCCCAGACTACCTTAAAAAGTAGTCAATACTCAATATCAGTAACAAGACAATGTTTGCTTCTTTTGCAAACTTTATTAGCAGACTACGTGCTATAGATCTATCCCTCCATGTAGTCTCCAAGAATTATATTTTTATACTATTTGATTTCAAGGAATATGTTCAAAATAATTGTCTCCAAATAAACAAAAATTCCTTCTTTCCTCCTTTCCCCCCTCCCTTGCACCCAATTCTGGAGAAGATGTATTGAGCTTATAAAACTAGTGAACTACATACCTAAATCCCAAACTGATACAAAAAAGCAGCTAAAAACGCCTCACAGTGAAAGCAAGCCGGGATTTCTGCTAGGTATTCAAATCTGCTTCACACGCGATAGGTGGCACTTTCTCATAAAGAGCAGTTGAAAAGGTGAAGCTCCCTTAACTGATATGAAAAAGCTGTTACCGCTTGTGAGATTACAATCAACCCTTTCCAGTCCTTTTCTCTTTGGTTCCTTTGTCCTCTCCATCTTATTTTGCTAAAAAAAGTGACAGCCCTTTGCCATCCAGCCCACACAATGGTCTGATTTATACCAACCCATTATCTTTAAGATATTCAGTACATTAAATTTATTTTTCAGTCAATTAATTTGGGGCAAAATAAACTAAGTTAATAAATATAATGAGTTACAATCCGTTTTCAGCGGCAGTTTTAATACATGCAGAATGGCATCTAAATCAGGCTAAATGACACTGCATAATGTTAATAAACAGAACTGAAGAAATAAACCAGTCATTTATCCAAATCAAATCAAGTCTCAATGCTTTTGAAAACCAGGAGGCCTTCATCTGATAAAGGGTTACCACCTTTAGTTATGATTTATTCTGAAAAGAGGAATGGAGCCATGAGGCCTCAGGTGGGGAAAAGAATTTTAACTTCAAACACCCACATTTATAATTTAAACTAATCTTTATTTTATATAAATAAAATAATTAACTGATATTTATACAATGATGTTTACACTGCATTCTAGCTCATTTGATGTAAAGTAAATATTTGTTGTTCGTTGAAACTGCCTTATAAAGTCATGGAATTCAGCACAAAAATGTGTCTAAAATAAATCTGAATAAAACTAAAGCATATAGTCTGATGAGAGGCCAGGTTCCTAGTCCTACTACTCCTGGACCTCTGTCTAGCCACTTATCCAGTCTTTAATAATAATAATAATAATAATAATAATAACAATAATAATCGTATTTGTTAAGCACTTACTATGTGACAAGCACTGTTCTAAGAGCTGGGGGTAATAAGGTTGTTCCACGTGGCTCACAGTCTTAATCCCCATTTTACAGATGAGGTAACTGAGGCCCAGAGAAGTTAAGTGACTTGCCCAAAGTCACACAGCTGACAAGTGGCAGAACGAGGATTAGAACCCATGACTTCTGACTCCCAAGCCCGAGTTCTTTCCATTGAGCCATGCTGCTTCTCTCTGCTTTACCTTTCTTTCCTTCATCCCAACTTCTAGATTTCATAAGCCAAAAGGAATCAGACTGCCCAATGTCCCATCTTGCTCTTCTCAAGTGCCAGAAATCTGTTCCCTGTGTGTCTGTTTCCATTTCTTCCCACATAATCAGTCTCTCTTTATTTCTTCCTCAACACTCCCTGTTTGGACTCTCCACCAATCTTCTGGACTATCAGCTGCACTCCTTGCCTCACTCTAGAATAGTGAGTACCTCACTCTAGACTAAGATCATTTTGGGCAGGGAATCTGTCTGTTTACTGTTATATTGTGCTCTCCCGAGCACTTAGTACAGTGCTCTGCACACAGTAAGTTCTTCGTAAATTTGATTCACTGAATGAATTAAATGAATAGTACCAAATAAAGTCTCAGCTCCTCAGAGAATCTACTTTTTCCTGCCTGCATTATTACTAAAACAGTTCCCATCTCCAATTACCAGGCAGATCTTTCACATTCTGCCTTCCTTTCTTCTCTCTCAATCTGGGATGTTGACCTTCCCTCTCCAGAGGGCTACTTGGCCACTCCAAAACACAGGGTCCTGAGGAGCTGCCAGGAAAAAATCTTGGTCAGATTTTAGGCTCTGAAGTTCTAAATCCACTGTCATTTCTCTTGATAAGTGCAGTGGTGAGGTTTTTATTTGTTCATGTTTCATTTAGATGAGGCTAACACTTAAGAAAAGATTTTATAATGGAGGGTAATACACCACACATTTTCTTGGACCAGTGTTAGGTTATGTGCAAGGTTTAGACTTAAGATGGGCAGTTTGGGAATTGGGATTAGTCTTTAACAGACCCACCTGCTCTCCTCTGTCTACTAACTTGCTTTTTTATGACAACTCAGAAACTGATAAGCAACAGAAATATATCAGGTAATTAAAGATACAACTATAGATTTATGAAAAGTTATAGAAAATTTGAAATGTATCCTTAGAGAGAAAAATACAGGATTTACAGGACAATTTGAACTGAGATGGAAAGAACAAGGGTCTGGGAGTTAGGAGACTGGGCTTTAATTGAGGCCTGCGGTCTAACCCCAAGTTTCATCATCTGTAAACTAAGGATTGGCTACCTGTTCTCCCTCCCTTTTAGACCGCAAGTCCCCTGTGGGACAGGGGCTGTGTCTGATCTTATATCTTGGATTGACACCTACTTTGCACAGTTTCTACATAGAAAGTACTTCATAAATGCAATATTTATTGAGCACTTACTATATGCAGAGCACTATACAAAGCACTTGGGAGAGTACATTACAACTAAATTAACAGACATGTTCCCCGCCCATAATGAGCTTACAGTCTACAGACAATCTTACAGTCTGGGTAGAGCATTCCTGTGCTGGAGTCCAGGCACCTGCGATTAAAGCCCTGATATTTATAAAGGTGTGCAGGTGGGCAGTTGCCCACTCCTGCAGCTTGGAAGTTGCACTAACTACCCTTGGAATTGAGCACTGTAGTACTGTCATATCACTGCATCTCCTGGCAATGAAGCACTCATCCTTGAAAGTAGACCTGCCAATCTTCAAATCCTCCTGCTCCCTACACTAGTCAAGTGTTCCAGCAAGGAGAGGTTTAAAAAGGTGGCAGAGATTGAGTGTACTGAGTGTGTAACTAATGGGAAAGACACTAGGATTCAATGTCCGGGAACCTCTTCCAGTGCAAATTGAGTACTAAGAATATGTGATTATTTTACCTGTGCTAAATGGTTAAAAACAAGGTAAGATAAGATGACTTTTAACTGGAAAAAAAATGAAACATCAAAACGTGGATAACTTCTGCTTGGGAAATGTCCTGAAGAATTAAAAATGGGGATGCTAGTAAATGGTAAGAATCCCCACACTTGGGATTTCTGTTGCATGAATAAAGAGACTTCTCTATCGTGTTTCTCCAATCATAGGAATCACTCAAATATGAATGATTGTCAGAAATATGTTGATTTTAAATGCCTTGAACACTTAAAAGCTGTCACCTATGGTCAAATTTTGCATCATGAGAACTGCTATTAGTTCCATCGATCGCTTAAATTTCATAGAAAATTACATATTCTGGTGGTCATAGCTTTTCATTTCAGAAATATGCATTTTAATTCTTCATAACTTTGGAGGTTGTCTTCAATGAATTATCATACTACTGTTTGTCCCTGATAGTATTCTGCTCACTGTTCCAGTTTGGAAAACTTACTTTTAATAACTGATTCAATTAAACCATTGAAAAATGGTTTGTATAAAATAGTATGGCTGGGCAAACCGGGTTTGTCTCTATCATTATATACTGCATTCAATCAGCTTACAAATGTTGCCATGTTTTCCTAATTATAGTACTTGTAACATTCTGAATAAAAATCCAAAGATCAATACACTGTCTCCAGAAAACAATAGGCCATGGTAAATGAATAATTTCATTTACAGTAAAAGGCCTAGTCCCCAGATAGATTCCATTATTGTTCAAATTAAATGTCCATACTTAATTCAAGATGGAACCTAAAACAATGCACAAAGGAATGTGGGGGAGAAAATGAAAATTATTTTAGTGGATTTAGAAAATGATCAGATAGGGTTGTTCTGAGTCACAATAGAAGAACACTTACTGCAAAGTTCCAAGGCTATGCTTGCAGTAATTGAAACTGTGCAGGAAAAGGTTTACCAGGATAAGAAACTCACAGATTTAAGAATGCTGTACATTCTTCTGGAGTGCAGCACCATTGAGACCAAGCTTCTTCAATTTGGTTTAAACATTGTTTGCAACTCACAGAAGTGTTTGCACTTGGTAAGTACTAGCAGGAGTTGAAGAGCTTCTTTTGACTACGAAGCAAACAGCCTTGCTTCAAAAGCATCTCCTGGGTATGACAATCCAACAGGTCTATTCCACCCTTGAGAGCTATGAAAGGAAACCAGTGTAAGGCAAGATGTGAGCCCACTGTTGGGTAGGGACTGTCTCTATGCGTTGCCAACTTGTACTTCCCAAGCGCTTAGTACAGTGCTCCGCACACAGTAAGCGCTCAATAAATATGATTGATTGATTGATGGATGGATGAAAAAAGGGGGTTGAGGAATTGTTTCTGTGGAAAAGGATGGTGTATAATCTTTTTCTGACATGTTACAGTGCCAAAATGCTTGCCTCAAATGGAAACAAACCAAGGTAAACAATGTGTAAGCAGATTCAGCCATCACACATACAAAGCACTTCAGAATCAGGCTCTAGAAATGCTTATAATTTTAAACAGAAATGGATTGAAAATGTGAGAAGCAGCCAGTGCCCTTAAATCCACCCTTATTTCAAATGCTATGCTGCACATGCATAGGGAGATGGAAAAACAAGTTTTCCTGTAGAAAATTCTACTACAGTCACAGGTCCTACAAGAGGCCTTCCCTGACTAACCCCTTCATATCCACACACTATTAACCCTTCCCTCCACCTCACCTATGCACTTGGGTGTCTAAACCTTAAGCACTTTGATACTCACTCCAAAACCCACAACACAGGTACATTTCTTTATACTCTGCAATTTCCCCAATTTGTAGCTTATTTTAATGTCAGTATCCCCTTTTGGACTGTAATCTCCCTGTGGTTAGGGATCATGTCTATCAGCTCTGTTGCACTGTATTCTTTCACTCAGTACAGTGCTCTGTATACAGCAAGCATTTAATAAATACCATTGATTGATTGACGTTTTATTTTACAGTTGAGGAAACTGAGGATTAAGTTACTTGCCCAAGTCCACACAGGAGGCAAGTGGCAGAGGCAGGATTAGAACCCAGGTCTTCTGACTAAGACCCATGGTCATATAACTGACAGCCTTGACTCCAAGCATTTCCACCCTTGCCACTTTCAGTTGTAAAATCATAAATGTAGAAGGACTTCATATGAGAGTTGGATCAGTCCTCTGCCTCTATTCTGGTCAATCAGTCATTAATAATGGATTGTTCTGTGTGTAGAGGAATCTCAGTACTTGAGAGAATATGGTAAGAGTCTGGAATAAAATGGAGGTAGTGAACCAGCCTACATCCAAAAAAACTTACAAAAAAACAAGGGTTTTCAACAACACAGAACTCAAAGTGGTCACTGAATTCTGCTGCCTAGTTAGAACACTGTCTAATGATACACAGATAAGAAAATGGAAAACAGAATTAAAAAGTCCAGCTGGCTTTTGTTAGACTGCGTATCAGAATGTCATGACAAAGGGCTATCCAGCTCCTTTGCAAGTTCAAAGTCTAAAAGTCTGCTGTAGTATCAAATTGCCTAGATGATTGTGTGATCTGGACCTACTAAAAAGACACATCCAACTTCAGAACAGTTTCACAAAAAACACAAGCCATATTCAAAATTAGTCTGATCACTGGGGCAGACAAACCAGCCTTGCATGCAGCTCATGGGAGAGTTGCTCTCCTTGAGCATGACACCTAACCAGTGGCTTTATAAAGATTGGGTTCCCAAAGAAGACTGAATAATCCATGATTTTCATAAAAACTTTCAGGAATAGTGACTTCCTAATTTTCCCATGGACCTCAGTGCAGTGGTTTTTCACCCTCTTCCCCCACCCCACCAGTATTCAAGGTTCCTCTTATGGCCAACAGTACTCTTTCTTGCTTTAATTTCAGCCCATTTCTTCTTGTTTGGCCACAGAAAACTTGTCAGCACTCAAGTCAAAAATTTTTAAAGATAGATTTTTCTTCTTTTCCTTCATTACTCAAGTGCATGATATATTTTCCATTTTTCCTAGGAATATATTTTCCATCTCTAATCATTTTGTTGCTCTTCTATGGCACCCATTCTAGTTTCTTTCCATTTGAACAAAACCAAGGGTCTGACTAAAGTAAAAGAAAACAAGAACATTCTGTCCTAACATGCTAAGCTCCTCAGTACATCTCGGGATCATTTTGGCTTCTTAAATAATGAGAAAAAATGGTGGCTGAGTTTGTGGTTGGGTCTAACTTCAGGTCATTTCACTCTTCCTCTATTTGTGTGTTATTTATTCTTATTCACAACTATACTACATTGTACTCTTGTTAGTTGACTTCTGTGCTGTTTTTGGAGGCCTTCCCCCCCGCCCCCCACCACGCCGCCCAAGTTGTCTAGGTGACTATGAATTTTATTCCTGCCTTCCAAAGCGTTGTCAACCTCACTTAATTTCCTTTCAATCTGCCCAATGGCAGACCTACAGCGTGACCTTGGGCATGTCACTTAACTCCTGTATGACTAGCTTCTTTATCTGTAAAATGGAGATAATGATTCCTGCCTTTCCCTACCTCACAGGAATTTTGGCAGGATCAAATGAGATAATTGTTGTGAAAATACTCGGGAAAAATTAAATTCTATATAGGAGTATTGTTATATTTGTAATTTGGCAAAAATATTAGTTCATTTTATCCCATTATTAAAGGAGTACTGAAATCTAGATTATATCTGATGTTATCACCTTGTCTTCATTACCTGCCACTGTTGGACTAGGAAATGTAATTGATCTAGTCTGACTTGCTCTTCACAAAATCATACTGGGTAATTCCTAATAAGCACTTCTGTTCTTCATGGTTGAACATTAATAGTTTGATTATTTTTTAAAACATTTTTCCCCAAATATTAGTGTAAAACTGATTAGTCTGTCAGGTCTCCTTCCTCCCTCCCACCCCCCAGCCCCTCTGACCAATTTAAAAAATGAAAACAAGATTTTCCCTTATCTTATACTCAAGGACTTGCCTTGTCAGTCAATTCTTCCACTTTTTATGGTATTTGTTAAGCACTTCTTATGTGCCAGGCACTGTACTAATAACTGGGTGTAGATACAAAGGAATTGGGTTGCACACAGTCCATGTCCCACAAGGGGCTCACAGTCTTAATCTCCATTTTAAAGTTGAGGTAAGAGGAACAGAGGAGTTAAATGAATTGGCCAAGGTCACACAGCAGACAAGTGTGGCAGTCAGGATTAGAACCCAGTTCCTTCTGATCCCCTGGCTCATGCTCTATCCACTTGGCCAGGCTGCTTCCCTAGGATATAATAATAATAAAAATAATTATAATTATGGTATTTAAGCACTTACTATGCCCACGCACTGGACTAAATGATAGGGTGGATACAAGCAAATTGGGTTGGACACAGTCCCTGTTCCACATGGGACTCACAGTCTCAATTCCCATTTGAAAGATGAGGCAACTGAGGCACAGAGAAGTGAAGCGACTTGCCCAAGGTCACACATCAGACTAGTAGTGGAGGCAGGATTAGAACCCCAAACCCTCTGACTCCCAAGCTCATGCTCTATCCACTGCCATGCTGCTTCTCCAGCATGTGTTTTAGCAAGTCCTGAAGATTTGAATGCATCCTTTTTGGAGATAATTTTTAAGTTTTTTTCCCCCCTCTCATTCTAGTTAGGCTAGCTAACCTTTCCCTCAAAATGTCTTCATAGTACTGGAAGGCCTACAGCTGGTGATAGGAAGAGTGCAGAGCCATCACTTTCAGCAGCTGTTGAGATACAGTCCCTTGGGCAGGGCTGCATTAAGAGATGTTGGGGCCCTGGTCTGCACAGTCTAGTGAGGACACTGCCCACCACCCACATGACACGATGTAATTACAGTGCCACCAGCCAAAGTGGCAGCAGTGATGTAGGAAAGCATAGCTCATTGAACAGCAGCACTCCAAGAATTCTTCCTCAACTAAGCCCTCATTTCCTCTTATCCACTCCCTGTGGGTCACTCTTGCACTTGGATTTTCACCTTTTAGTCACCTCTCCCTAGGCTCCACAGCACTTATGTGCATATCCATAATTAGCACTCATATTAATCTGTCTTCTTTTAGACTGTAAGCTCATTGCAGGCAGAGAAAGGGTCTACCAATACTGTTATATTGTACTTTCCCAAATGCTTAGTACAGTGTTTTGCACACAGGAAGTGCTCAATAAATACAATTGATTAATTTATTGGCCTTTTGTGCAGCCTCTGCAGCTGGGGCCCAGAGGTCTTTTGTTGGGTGGGGGGAGAAGGGGTCAGTCCCCATCCAACCGTCAATCCTCATTTTATAGATGGGATAACCAAAGCCCAGAGAAATTTAGTGACTTGCCCAAGGTCACACAGCAGACAAATGGCAGAGCCGGGATTAGAACCCAGGTCTTCCAACAACTAGGCCCATGCTGCTTCTCAATTATTGAATATTAAGTAGTTACTGTTGGATAGATTTGGTAAGTCAGAGGTAATAGGGCCAATAAGATGGTTGCAGAATGCAGAATGTATTTTTTGCAAAAACACTTGCCCATTTATACAGATCTATTTAGGTGGCTTTGTACATTTAACCTCAGGCTTCACGATTCTAAATAAAAATAAAAATAAAAATCACCCACTGCTGTGAAAAATCATCAATTAGGTGCTTATAAATTGCATTAGAATTTCTGGGTAAAATGTACAATGCAACAAATCTTAATTCCATATAGTAACCACCCAAAGTAACATTGTGAAAAACTTCCACGTTTTATCCTCCACAAATTTGACACAGAGGAAAAATGAAAGGGACCATTTAGTTTGAATCTTCCCTTCCATTCATTCATTAGCTTGAAATATCCATCCTGTTTCAGTATGCTGTATTTGTAGATAAGATTTACATTTTATGAAAGCTATATACAGCTTCAATTCCCAATTCTCAGGGTATACAGATCCAGCATCCAGGAGAAAATGCACTTGCTATTAAAATTCCAGTCACTTTTCAAGCCTAGAACAATTTAGCTAGCTTTAAAATAAGGAATACAAAAAACCAAATACACAATCAACATAGGCTTCTCTTTCATTACCTTACTTGCCTAGTGATTTTAAGCAGCCACAGACACTTCTTATGGACTATTAAGTCGTGAAAACCTCTTAGTTGGTGTAAAACACTTCCTTCCTTTCAGTTTGGTTAGAACCTGAATGGTACCCTCAAATGGCTCAAAAAACTGACTTAAATTTATGGTTTAAATAGATGATATAAGGCCACTCAGCTTCAGGCATGGGTAGGTAGGTATAGAAAAAGCTACAATCTTTCCTACAAAGACAACTCAGACTCCCATAGACTCAGTGGGTAATTCAAACAGCCTGAAGTTGGCCAATATTTAGACAGTGATTACTTATGAACCACAGGCAGTCATCATTTGATTTCAACACCTCTGCAGTATAAACATTTACATGAAGTCCTTTTTCTCAAATTAATTCATATAGGAAATTTCAAAATTTGCAAGGAAAATTAAATTTTCTGTTTCCCTGATGGAGATGATTTAACCCTCACCTAGTACAAGTATATTCCTTTTCCAAATCAATTGCTCCTAAAGCCCAGGATATCATTATTTATACCTGTTAACTCACATACTCCCACCCCAAATGCCTTTACAAAGGGGGCTCCAATTGGGCTATATGCCCATTAAAGTCTGATGGCTTTAAAAAAATCAAAATATTTTGACTTCAGAATGCATTTGTATCAATATTTTGTTATCAAAAACAAAAACACGAAATTAAAGTTAATGACACGAATACGTGACCAAAGAGATTAAATGCATTTAAGAGAAAGGAAATGCATCTTTATTACCAAATTTTAGATGAATGCTGCATAGTATAGTCATGAAACTGTAATTTGCTCTATTTTATATATTCTCTCTAAACACAATATTTTTATCATTCGTTTTCTTAAGATAGAAGTGTAGGTGTGGAATTCTCTTATCTTCCTAATATTCACTAGATAAAAATTAAATGCTATATTATATATTTAGTAATGTACTTGTGCTGTTTAAACTATCATAAATATACTGCAAAACTAAATTAGCTATCACCTCAAACCAAAGCACAAAAGGATACCAAGAAAAGGCAATATAATAATAATAATAATAATAATAATGATGGCATTTGTTAAGCGCTTACTATGTGCCAAGCACTGTTCTAAGCTCTGGAGGGGATACAAGGTGATCAGGTTGTCCCACATGGGGCTCACAGTCTTAATCCCCATTTTACAGATGAGGTAACATGCTCAGAGAAGTTAAGTGACCAGCCCAAGATCACACAGCAGAAATGTGGCAGAGCCAGCATTAGAACCCATGACCTCTGACTCCCAAGCCTGTGCTCTTTCCACTGAGCCACACTGCTTCTCTGACGAAAGCAGTGGTACAAACAGAGGAAAGCAATATGGTACAGAGGGGGTTTTCCAAGATATGTTTTGCCTGATTTCCCCCACAGATATGCCATATGAAATTCAGAACCAACTTAATAACTCTGTATCTTGAATTTCTAATCAATCAATCAATCGTATTTATTGAGTGCTTACTGTGTGCAGAGCACTGTACTAAGCGCTTGGGAAGTACAAGTTGGCAACATATAGAGACAGTCCCTACCCAACAGTGGGCTCACAGTCTAAAAGGGGGAGACAGAGAACAAAACCAAACATATTAACAAAATAAAATAAATAGAATAGATATGTACAAGTAAAATGAATAGAGTAATAAATATGTACAAACATATATACATATATACAGGTGCTGTGGAGAAGGGAAGGAGGTAAGATGGGGGGGATGGAGAGGGGGACGAGGGGGAGAGGAAGGAAGGGGCTCAGTCTGGGAAGGCCTCCTGGAGGAGGTGAGCTCTCAGTAGGGCCTTGAAGGGAGGAAGAGACCTAGCTTGGCGGATGGGCAGAGGGAGGGCATTCCAGGCCCGGGGGATGACGTGGGCCGGGGGTCGATGGCGGGATGGGTGAGAACGAGGTACGGTGAGGAGATTAGCGGCAGAGGAGCAGAGGGTGCGGGGTGGGCTGCAGAAGGAGAGAAGGGAGGTGAGGTAGGAGGGGGCGAGGTGATGGAAAGCCTTGAAGCCCAGGGTGAGGAGTTTCTGCCTGATATGCAGATTGATTGGTAGCCATTGGAGATTTTTGAGGAGGGGAGTAACATGCCCAGAGCGTTTCTGGACAAAGACAATCCGGGCAGCAGCATGAAGTATGGACTGAACTGGGGAGAGACACGAGGATGGGAGATCAGAGAGAAGGCTGATGCAGTAGTCCAGACAGGATAGGATGAGAGCTTGAACGAGCAGGGTAGTGGTATGGATGGAGAGGAAAGGGCAGATCTTGGCAATGTTGCGGAGCTGAGACCGGCAGGTTTTGGTGACGGCTTGGATGTGAGGGGTGAATGAGAGAGTGGAGTCGAGGATGACACCAAGGTTGCGGGCTTGTGAGACGGGAAGGATGGTAGTGCTGTCAACAGAGATGGGAAAGTCAGGGAGAGGGCAGGGTTTGGGAGGGAAGACAAGGAGTTCAGTCTTGGACATGTTGAGTTTTAGGTGGTGGGCAGACATCCAGATGGAGTTGTCCTGAAGGCAGGAGGAGATGCGAGCCTGAAGAGACGGGGAGAGAGCAGGGGCAGAGATGTAGATCTGGGTGTCATCAGCGTAGAGATGATAGTTGAAGCTGTGGGAGCGAATGAGGTCACCAAGGGAGTGCGTGTAGATCGAGAACAGAAGGGGACCAAGCACTGAACCTTGGGGAACCCCCACAGTAAGGGGATGGGAGGGGGAGGACGAGCCTGCAAAAGAGACTGAGAATGAACTACCGGAGAGGTAAGAGGAGAACCAGGAAACGACGGAGTCTGTGAAGCCAAGGTCAGATAGCGTGTTGAGGAGAAGGGGGTGGTCCACAGTTTCGAAGGCAGTTGAGAGGTCGAGGAGGATTAGGACAGAGTATGAGCTGTTGGATTTGGCAAGCAGGAGGTCATTGGTGACCTTTGAGAGGGCAGTTTCTGTGGAATGTAGGGGACGGAAGCCAGACTGGAGGGGGTCGAGGAGAGAGTTGGTGTTGAGGAATTCGAGGCAGCGCATGTAGACAACTCGTTCAAGGAGTTTGGAAAGGAATGGTAGGAGGGATATGGGGCAATAACTAGAAGGTGAGGTGGGGTCAAGAGAGGGTTTTTTTAGGATGGGAGAGACGTGGGCATGTTTGAAGGCAGAGGGGAAGGAACCAGTGGAGAGTGAGCGGTTGAAGATGGAATGATAAGATGTGTATAAAGGCTTACCAAAGTGGTAATTTTATGAATAACAAATGCCTGCAAATGCAATCAGGGTGCCTTGAGAAACATTCTATAGATGAGTGGGGAAACCTATATAAAAATCAAAGTTCCTTAATGAGGGGCAAACCATGAAGCTTCTATGTCAGTTAAGTTGTATGCAAAAACTTACGTGTCATCTTTAGATAGTTTTCCTCTATACAATTACTCCTTACAACCTTAAATACTAAAGGAAACTGTGCCAATTTCAAAAGGACAAAAAAAAAAAAAGCATGGCAGAAGCCACCGTATCAAGACACAACTAATCACAGAATCAAGGCCCTGAGGATATGGAGGACGGGAAGACCAGGAACCTCTGCCTAAAAGCTGCCATGATTGAAGCTCCCATCCTGTTCAAAAGTAGAAAAGAGGTATAAGGGTGTGGAGGAACAGGACAGTACCAAGCCATACCTGTGGGCCGGTGGAATGTAGCGTACTGATACAAACATACCATGGAAAACACACCAACACACAGGAAATAATACACAGAGGAACAGAAACAAAGACACACACACAAGGTCACACACCCATGCAGTATGCAAATACAATTATATTACATAATAATAATAGCTTTATAAAGTTGACTCACATGTCATACCATTGTAAATTTGAAATGTTAAAGGCTATTCATCGTAATATCAAACATCTTAAAGAGAACACAAATTTGAATGCCAAAATGCCTTCTGTTCACTGAAGAGACACTGTTCTGCTTGTTATAAAAAAAAAAAGATTGAAGAGGTGTGATCATACTGTCCAGAAAGGGTGGAGCAATTAGAAATTGCTTTCAGAATAGAACAATCAATATTGAGTAGCTTTCTTTAGTGTCCTTTGCAGGGTCTCTGTTGTCTCAAAGTTAGTACATTCCCTTATTCTTCAGTGCAGTAGGGAAACAACATGCCCCCTTTATGGCAGAACAATAATCTTGCCCAATTAAGAATTTAGCTGAAGTCCTAAAATACTATGTTTGAAGACCTATTCCATATTATTTTACATGTTATCTCAAGCGAGACATGATATTCACACAATATTTCTCATTTGATTAATTAGTTATAACTATTATTATTTGAAAAACTTATTACAGAAATCCCTTGCTTTTAACTGCATGTCACATCAGTCTAGTTGAGAGAAGAAGAGTTGAGGAAATTAGAGAGGGTTAAATGCCATTCATTCTCACAAAATTGCTCAGCTGTTTTCTCAACAGCAAAAAGATAAACATAATTGCACTTGCCAACTCCTTGAAAAACCAATAAAAAGAAAGCAGCTCTCCTGCTGAAATTGGCAGAGTTAAGTGCAAGCATATTCATTTTCAAAGAACTATAAGCAAAACTACACCAATGTCACAAGATTTGGAGATTCCCAATAATAGTGATCTAGTTACTGACCTTTTTCAAAAATTTTCCTTCTGGTTTCAAAAAGAAAGCTATTTTTAATTTATGGTCCATCAATGTGATTTTTTTTTTACACTAGTATATTCAGTTTGGTGTATCGCACAAAACATCCAGCTCTAAGACCATCGACCAATATTTCAATTGCCATTTCACAAAGAATACAAATTTGATTTTTTCAAATGCAAAACAAACATATCTTGAATACTATAATTAATTATGTGAAGATATTCCTCATGAAAGAGTCCTTATTCCAACACAATAGGCTATTTATAGCTGATACACATTAGAAGCACATGTTTATACATCGTCTATGGTGAAAAGGTCAGTAGAAATCTCACCTCTAAGGTCAGAGTTGCTAAGCAACTATTTTCCAAAGTTCTGCAACACCAGTTAAGCATATTATGTTCCAATGACTGATTCCCAAATAAATGAGTAACATCTTACCTAGAGTTTCCATAGAACGAAGCTGCTCTTACGTTTTTTTGAAGAACATCAGCGGCCTACAGTGTGATCCTTTGGTTTATTTGCTGTTTTGAACTTTGGTTTAGTGAAGGATACGTCCTGGGACGACAGGTTTCCTGTTCACAAGAGCAAACGAAAATTCGGTTTTCAAAAACACCACAGAGGGCTTGATGAGATGTTGTCCAAATCTCAATGACATGGTGACGTCTTGTAGACCAAGTCTGAAATAGAGAACAATTTAAATAATGAGAAAATTAACTTTACAGAGTTCAAAGAAGAAATGAAAAATCCTTGTCCAGTGTAAGAAAAGGATATCCTTTTTTCCCCCTCTTGTCTTCATAATAAGTCATATGATTTTATAGACTGAGAAATCCACTATAATACCCCTTTGGGTCTTCTCTAACAAATAATTCTGCCTTGGATTTCTCCAGAAACAGAGACTACCGCATAGTTGACCAAGTAACCTTCCGGCAAATACCATAACGGTGATCATATTTCCTAAACATTACTCTGTGTCAAGAAACATGGTAGTCCAAGGTAGTCATTTCTGACACACCCACAGTGGGCTCACATTCTAAGATGGAAGGAAAACAGGTATTCTATCCTCATTATACAGATGAGGAAATGGAGGCACGAAGAGGCTAAGTGATTTGCCCAAGGTCACACAGCATGCAAGTAATGGAACAGGGACTAGAAATCAGGTTTCTTGACTCCTAGTCCTATGCTCTTTCTACTAGGCCATGTGTCTTCTATGGGCTGTTAGAGATTTCTAATTCTTAATAGTAGTTTTTACCCATTTGTCTTGCCTTTTTTAACCTGAGTTCTAGAAACTGATATTAATACTCCAAATTTCAAGAATATTTTCTCCCATGGCTTTATCACTGTTTGTAAAATAGTGAGTTACAAGACCTTAAACACTATCTGTTCTGTTTCTCAATTACAAAAATTCCCCTTAGTATTTCCCCCATTAAAAAGAGGGAATACTTCTTCAGTCTAAATTCAAAATAAGTAACTGTTTTACTGGGAATAGAGCCACATTTCAGCAATGAAGAGGATCTCTTTCTTTTCCCAGCCAGGAAGGAAACAAAAGCATTTAAAGCAAATCTTGTATTGAGTATTTAGGGTGAAGAGCAGGGGTATTTTCCCCTCTGTAGCAATGCATTGGAACAATATCTATTTGCTAGAAGTCGGGGGTGGGAAAGAAATAATCACCACCAGATGCTCAACAAGTCAATTACAGAGGAATAGGCTCAGAAGATAAATGAACTAGACCAAGAAAAGAAGAAGAGGGAGATTTCATAAAACACTTTTTTGCCTGGGTCATTACTAGACAATTGTTCATAATTCCTGAGCTTTGGTTTTAGTTCCAGCATTATGGAGGAGCTTAGCCTGACTTCATTCATTCAATCATATCTATTGAGCTCTTACTGTATGCAGAGCACTGTACTAAGCTCTTGGAAAGTACAATTCAGCAACAGAGACAATCCCTGCCCACAATGGGCTCACAGTCTTGAATGGGGAAGACAGACATCTAAACAAGTAAACAGGCATCAATAGCATCGATATAAATAAACAGAATTAGAGATATATGTACACACATCAGAACAAGTAAAACAGGTGTTAATATAAATAAATAGAATTATAGATATGTACATATATACACAAACGCCGTATCGCGGGGGGTAAAGGGAGTGAGTTGAGACGAGGTTGGTGGAGAGGGGGAGCTGAGGAAAAGGATTCTCTCACAGCTAAATTCAAACATTTAGTCAACCATTCCAGAATTGATTTTTGTTGAAAAACAGTCACTGGTAAGTGTGTCCGTTGTCCCATATATAGAGGTGGATTATCTCATTCTGTGCTTTTCCAGAAAGATCCATCAAGGAGACCCATAACTGTTCTGCTTTTGAGTCACACAATCCCTTCCGTTCCACAGAGGGATGGGTAGGCTGTAAAGGTGTTCTATAGACCCGAAACTAATTCAACAGCTGAAACTACAGGGATCTTTTCTCATGTCTTTGGATCCCATATTCTTCCAGATAAAGCTCTTTCTCCAATGACTAAAGTTCACCCATGAGGCCCTCAATCTAAACAAATTCTGAACAAAGTAGCTATAGAAAGAAACACATATAGACCAGGATAGAGGGAACAGTCCATAAAGATTAACATGGATTAATATTGTGTAATGTACATAAAAGGAAGCATGATTTTTACTGTAGATTAAGGCACTGCCATTTTAATGGGTTTTTTTACTTGCATAAAATATTCAAGGATTAGCATGTGCTCACATTTCAAAGAATGGAATCAATCAGATTTATTTAGTGCTTACTGTATGACAGCACAGTACTTGGGAGGATACAATATCACAGATTTGGTACAATGTTCCTTGCCCACCAGGAGTTTACAGTCTAAAGGAAAAAAATATTCAAGGGCAAAAGAAAATATGGTAGCAGCTTAATGAAATTGGGTGTTGGAAATTCCTTTTTGCTAGCATCTTAATGAAATTGGATGCTGGAAATTCCTCCTTGGGTAAAGTTTGAAAGGAAAGTGAGTTGGAAGGACATACGTAAGTAGTCTATTACTTTTTTGAACTGACTGGTTAAAGAAAGAGTCAGAAAGATTAGAGGGACAGTGTCATTTTAAACTCACTAGGTCAGTAAATATTTATGGTGTGTGGGGGGGAGGTTAGGGAGGTTAAATATCTAACCTGCTTCAAAAAGATAAAAGCTACTTACTTTTAGGAACATTTTGTTTATATATATATATATATATATATATACACACACACACACACACACACACACACACACACGTAATTTGGTCTCTGTGAGCAAGAGCAAGATGAAACATAAAGTGCCCATGTAAATTTTAGACTCTTCTAAAAATCTCAGGATTTCCACCTTTAATTCTGAATCAACAGTTCTGGGACTGATAGGGTAGGTTCATAAATAGAGTATATATCTAATAATATAATTTGGACAGAAATAGAAGTGAAAGGTTTTAAACCCCAAGAAGAGTGCCTGAAGTATACTAAAGCTTAAGAAAGAGCATGACAATGGAAAGATCACAGCCCTGTTAGAGGACCTGGGTTCTAATCACAACTCTGACAGGGGTTTGCTGTGTGACCTCGGGCAAGTTACTTAACTTCTGTGTGACTCAGTTCTCCTCTTTTCCCTCCCACATAGACTGTGAGCCCTATAAGGTACAGGGACTGTGCCCAATCTAATTGACTTGTATCTACCCCAGAGCTTAGAACAGTGTTTGAAACATAGTGAATTATTAATAAATGCCATAAAACAAAACAAATGATTAGTACAGTGTTCTGCACATAGTAAGCACTTAATAAATACCATTGATTGAATGAAAACCAATTCATTTTCCTACTTTTGTGTTTATATATATACACACATACTGTGTGTATACTTGTATACTTTCAAGCATACTTGAAAATAAACAATTATGATTTTCAAGAACATGGGTTTTTTTGTCCCCTTCAGATCAGCAATCACTCACTTTAACCAGCAAAATGTCCTAGAATTGAAGTAATCTCTACTTCTCTCCGCATTTTTGCCAGTATAAGGAGCCTCAGGGCATTTTGTCAAGATAATACCTTGAATGTGCAGAGAGCATCTTTACTTTTCCAAAGTACCTTCACATCAATTATCTCATTTTATCCTACAATATCTCTGTGAGATAGGGAGAGGCATAGATTATTATCCCCATTTTACATTTGAGGAAACTAAGGCATAGGGAGATTAAGTGATTTCTTGCCCAGAGTCACATAGCAATCCATTGGCAAAGCTGCGACTCCCAACCTCTAACTCGATCCACTAGATTGTTACTTCCCCACAAAATCAGAGAAGATAGTTAATAATAATAATAATAATAATAATAATGATGATGATGATGGCATGTGTTACGCGCTTACTATGTGTGAAGCACTGTTCTAAGTGCTGGGCACTGTTCTAAGCACTGGAATAATGATGGTATTAAACACTTACTATTTGCCAAGCATTATTCTAAGGGCTGGGGTAGGTAAAAGGCAATTAGGTTGTCCTACATTGGGATCACAGTCTCAATCCCCATTTTACAGATGAGTTAATTTAGGCACAGAGAAGTTAAATGACTTGCCCAAGGTCACACAGCAGATAAGTGGCAGAGGCAGGATTAGAACCCACAACCTCTGACTCCCAAGCCCATGCTATTGCCACTAGTCAATTTATAACAAAAACAGTTTCCTCCAATAGCCAATGCTAAGGTATAATAGACTGCCACAGAAACCAATTTACCCCTTAAAAGTCCTGATTCTTATCAGCATTACTTGGCTCACAAAACCACTTTAGATAAAAGATATTCAAAAGAAGAGACTTTTAATAGAGAAGCAGCATGGCTCAGTGGAAAGAGCATGGGCTTGGGTCATGGGTTCTAATACCAACTCCACCATTTGCCAGCTGTGTGACTTTGGGCAAGTCACTTCACTTCGCTGTGCCTCAGTTTCCTCATCTGTAAAATGGGGATTAAGACTGTGAGCCCCACGTAGGACAACCCGATTTCCTTGTAACCCCCCAGCACTTAGAACAGTGCTTGGCACATAGTAAGCGCTTAACAAATACCATAATTATTATTACTAATGTTTTTCAGTGCCTAGTACAATTTTTCATATTAGTAGGCACTCGAATACTTTGGACTCGATGAAAAAAATATGTCATTCATCTAGAATTTGACAGACTGATGAAAAGGTTTAATTTTGAAAGCCATCTGCTAATTATATATACACCATCAGAAGGCACACATCACAGGGACCTAGTCAAGCACTCGATCCAACAAGCAGTCACTTATAAAGCTAGGGGAAGGCATGCTGGAACACAAATACAAATAAATCTATACAGACCATGTGACATGAACTTGGGGACAGGTTCATATACTCTAATTTCTTCAATTCAAGCATTTTGCCTCCCTAAACAGGAATGCCTGCTTAAATTACACTATAAAAACATCACCTTACTTAACAACTTAACACAAATTAAGGCTGGAATGATCTGAAATGTGTTATTCACTGCTTAAAAATCCAGGAATATTAATGATCCAACTTTCTACAGAAGCTAAAATACTGTGTAAAACATTTTAGGAGCAGTCAACATAGGACTCACCAGCCTGGGAAGATGTCAAACAGACTGCAGCAAAGCAGCATGAAAGCCCCCAGGTCTGAGAAACCATTTCTTTGGAAAGTAAGATTAATAAGGGTTTTTCATTTAAAATAAACCTTGATATATAAATGAAATTACCATCCTAAGATGTAGTGAGATATAAATTGCTAATCGCCACAACAATAAAAGCAGCTTAAAATGTTCCTGTTAGTATTCATCCAGAGATAAACTTCACCTTCAGTGGTGCCATCTTCAAATACAAAGAACAGCTACATACAATAAAAAGGAATCCAGTAGGTGATCTCTGAGAGTTTACATTCACTAAGAAAATTAAATAGAAATATTACATCAGGAATATAAAACTGCATATCTCTTAGAGATCACCGAAACTGAGGCTTGTTGTATCTCTTGTGACTCAAGTCTGAGCACAGGTTTGTAGGCTTAGACAAAAGAACATAAGAAATGGCTGCCTAGGTCAGCCCATAATCCATCTATGAGAAGCAGTGTGGTTCAGTGGAAAGAGACAGGCTTTGGAGCCAGGGGATCAAATCCCGGCTCCGCCGACTGTCAGCTGTGTGACTTTGGGAAAGTCACTTAACTTCTCCGTGCCTCAGTTACCTCACCTGTAAAATGGGGATTAAGACTGTGAGCCCCCCGTGGGACAACCTAAATCACCTTGTAACCTCTCCAGCACTTAGAACAGTGCTTTGCACATAGTAAGTGCTTTATAAATGCAATCATTATTATTAATCGGCATTGTTGTTTTCCCTCTCTTGTCTGAATTCATCTTTAAGAAGACATTAACATTAAACCTACTCTAAGTGCTGATATTTTTTCCAGCTAGCCATGGATGGTGCCTGTTTAATAGAATGGTTTTTGGTACATATTTTCCCTGAGTCTCAAAAATGATATTTTAAACAGTCTCCGGGATTATTGTAGGTTACTTCTTCTTTAAGCCACTTCTTTCAGCTCTTTCCTAATCATGGTTAATAGTTCAATGTTCTTGAGCTCATTTTTTTTTTATATAGGGGGAAGAGTGGGGGATTTTTCTTCCCAACAAGAATGTCAAAATCAGTTGTCCAATTACAGCACAGAGCTCACACATCTGCCTCCTGTAACAAGCTGTATATTGGGTTTAATTCTTAGAAGTGAATAGAAACTTTTCCTAGTAGTTTCTAGAACTAGTTATTCCATAAAGCAATATTTTATTCAAAAAGCCTCATCCCAATATTTATATACTCTGTGGACAGATCATCACCACAATTATTACTATCAAGCAATTATTATGTGCCATAGCACTAAGATGAGCACTGGTACAGATACAAGATAATCAGGTTAGATACAACCATTGTCCCATGTTTGGCTCACAACCTAAGTGGTAGGGAGGGAAAGGAAGCATTATTAGACTCATCATTAATCATTACGGTATTTTTTTAAGCACTTACTATGGGTCAAGCACTGTTCTAAGCAGTGAACTCATCTTACAGATGAAGAAACAAAGACAGATTTAAGCACTTAGTACAGTGCGTGCTCAATAAATAAGCCTGAATGAAAATACGACTGAATTAAATGATTTCCCAAGATCACACAGGAGATCTGTGGCAGACCTGAGACTCATTTTGAACTTTCAAATCTTATTTTATACGTTCAGTTCAACTACATCATCGTCAGGCCTACAAAAATATTTTACATCTTATCAGAACTATAATCAATTTATTCCCCCACACACACTAAGGCCAAGAGATGCCAATTTTAGCATGATTCTCACTAGCTCCCTAACTTTACAATCTCTCCATCTAATTTCTTAGGCTTGAATGCCTTAGCATAGAGGCATCTGTGTATTTTTGCTTTTCTGTCAATTTTCACAACAGCAGTTTCCCAGTTTGATGGACAGTCTAATTTGCTCTGCTTTTACCTCAAATGCCCAGCTTCATTCCATACAGAGCCCGATGTTCTGCTGCTTCCTTCGCAGTGGTTTTGTCCATTTGAGTCTCAAGCTATTCCATACTCACCAATGTTTCTCCAGTTAATCATAAAAGCTGCTCTCCCACTTATTTCACTTTAAGTGCTAGCAGTCTTGTTTGAATAAGAAGCCTGACCCTCCCCTCAACCGCCCCCACCCAGCACCTCCCCTACCTCGCAAAACCCATGGGTAGATATTAAGCTCCTCGAGGAAAGGGATCATGTCTACCTACTCTACTGTAATCTCCCAAATGCTTAGTAAAGTGCTCTGCATACACCTCAACACCTCAATACACACCTTTGTTAGACAGATATCAGTTTGTGGCATATGGTGCAATAAACTGGATAGCTCCCACATGGCTGATAGGTTTCATCTGCTTTTTCTGGTTCAAACAGAATATCTTAATTTTGGAAACTATGCCACCCAGAATTATTTGGAAGGGTTTCTAAATAACTGGATAATTAACTAATCTAAAATTCCTCCCTCAAATGCATACTAGCAATTGTAATTATTGACCACCCATTGGGTAGTAGTAGTAAAATTTATTAAGCGCTTACGGTGAGCAGAGTACTGTACTAGGCACTGCGAGAGAATACACAGGTCAGAATTGGATATAGTTCCAGTCCCTTGGTGGAGGTGGGGAGGCGGAGGGGAGAGAGCTAACAAGCTAAGAAATTCATTGTGCTTTCCCAAGCACTTAGTATAGCACTAAAGAGAAACATCAGAAAAAAAAATCAGAAAAAAAAACAGCTAAACCTTAAGTACAAGGACTCCAGGAGAAAACTGTGACTCCCAAGTTTCAAATCAAAGGATGCTTCAGATGGACAGAAACCATCTAACAGTGTCTCTATCTTCATGACTTCAAGAAACCTCTACTTGGATGTCCTGTCATCACCTCAGACTTAACACATCCAAAGGGGGAACTCGTTATCTTCCCACCCAAACACTGTCCTCCCCCTGATGCCCTCATCACTGTAGACAGCACCACCACCCTTCCTATGGCACAAACCCATAACCCTTGGCATTATCTTCAATATTCTCTCTCATTCAACATATTCAATCTATCCCTAAATTTTGTTGGTTCAGCCTGGGCAACACTGCTAAATATCCACCCTTTCATATCCAGCAGTTTCTCTAATGATAGCTTCATGTTCACTTCAAATTTATCCTTTCCTGCCTTAACTCAGCCCTCTCCTCTGCCAGACAAAACTATTTCTCCTCCCTTATTGACACCCATCCCCATCATCCCTGTCAGCTCTTCCATACATTCAACTCCCTTCTCAGTCCCCCGGTTCCTCCCCCTCCTCCTTCCCTCACCCCCAACGATCTGGCCTCCTACTTCATTAATAAAATTAAATCCATCAGGTCCCACCTCCCCAAAGTCACTCCCCGCCGCCTTCTCCAACCCCCCAGCTCTCAATGCTCTCCGCTACTCTCCCATCCTTCCGAACAGTATCCTCAGAGGAGCTCTCCTCCCTCCTCTCAAGTGCTACTCCGGCCACCTGTGCTTCTGACCCCATTCCCTCTCATCTCATGAAATCTCTCGCTCCGTCCCTTCTCCCCTCCTTAACTTCCAACTTCAACCGCTCTCTCTCCACTGGTTCCTTCCCCTCTGCCTTCAAACATGCTCATGTCTCTCCCATCCTAAAAAAACCCTCTCTTGACCCTGCCTCATCTTCTAGTTATCACCCCATCTCCCTCCTACCATCCCTTTCCAAACTCCTTGAACGAGTTGTCTACATGCACTGCCTCAAATTCCTCAATGCCAACTCTCTCCTCGACCACCTCCAATCTGGCTTCCATCCCCTACATTCCACGGAAACTGCCCTCTCAAAGGTCACCAATGACCTCCTGCTTGCCAAATCCAATGGCTCATACTCTGTCCTAATCCTCCTCGACCTCTCAACTGCCTTCAACACTGTGGACCACCCCCTTCTCCTCAACACGCTATCCGACCTTGGCTTCACAGACTCCGTCCTCTCCTGGTTTTCCTCTTATCTCTCCGGTCATTCATTCTCAGTCTCTATTGCAGGCTCCTCCTCCCCCTCCCATCCCCTTACTGTAGGGGTTCCTCAAGGTTCAGTTCTTGGTCCCCTTCTTTTCTCAATTTACACTCACTCCCTTGGTGACCTCATTTTCTCCCACGGCTTCAACTATCATCTCTACGCTGATAACACCCAGATCTACATCTCTGCCCCTGCTCTCTCTCCCTCCCTCCAGGCTCGCATCTCCTCCTGCCTTCAGGACATCTCCATCTGGATGTCTGCCCGCCACCTAAAACTCAACATGTCCAAGATTGAAATCCTTGTCTTTCCTCCCAAACCCTGCCCTCTCCCTGACTTTCCCATCACTGTTGATGGCACTACCATCCTTCCCGTCTCACAAGCCCGCAACCTTGGTGTCATCCTCGACTCTGCTCTCTCGTTCACCCCTCACATCCAAGCCGTCACCAAAACCTGCCAGTCTCACCTCCACAACATTGCCAAGATCCACCCTTTCCTCTCCATCCAAACCGCTACCCTGCTCGTTCAAGCTCTCATCCTATCCCGTCTGGACTACTGCATCAGCCTTCTCTCTGATCTCCCATCCTCCTGTCTCTCCACACTTCAATCCATACTTCACACCACTGCCCAGATTGTCTTTGTCCAGAAACGCTCTGGGCATGTTACTCCCCTCCTCAAAACTCTCCAGTGGCTACCAATCAACCTATGCATCAGGCAGAAACTCCTCACCCTCGGCTTCAAGGCTCTCCATCACCTTGCCTCCTCCTACCTCACCTCCCTTCTCTCCTTTTACAGCCCAGCCCGCACCCTCTGCTCCTCTGCCGCTAATCTCCTCACTGTGCCTCATTCTCACCTGTCCCACCATCGACCCCCAGCCCACGTCATCCCCCTGGCCTGGAATACCCTCCCTCCCCACATCGGCCAAGCTAACTCTCTTCCTCCCTTCAAGGCCCTACTGAGAGCTCACCTCCTCCAGGAGGCCTTCCCAGACTGAGCCCCCTCCTTCCTCTCCCCCTCTCCATCTCCCCCGCCTTACCTCCTTCCCTTCCCCACAGCACCTGTATATATGTTTGTATGTATTTATTACTCTATTTATTTTGCTTGTACATATGCATTCTACTTATTTTATTTTGTTAATATATTTTGTTTTGTTCTCTGTCTCCCCCTTCTAGACTGTGAGCCCACTGTTGGGTAGGGACCATCTCTATATGTTGCCAACTTGTACTTCCCAAGTGCTTAGTACAGTGCTCTGCACACAGTAAGCACTCAGTAAATATGAATGAATGAATGTTCATCATGCAATATGTAATTCACAAAAATTTGGGAGAGAAAAGAAATACTAAACTGTTAGGCCAATGCTCCACCTAGTCCTATATTTAATCATATTTATTGAACATTTATTGTGCGCAGAGCACTATACTAAGCTCTGGTAGAGTACAATATAAAAGTTGGTAGATTCATCCCCACCTACAAGGAGCTTAAGACCTAGAGGGGGAATTCTGTCTCTGACAGTAGTAAGATAGAATGCTTGATAGTACTGTGTGGCAATTGTCTTCTATAACGGATGCTTCCATGGTGTGAATGTACCTTGTAATATCCTGAAACTCTTTTATAATAATAAAAATAATGGATTTTTATTACTCTATTTTATTTGTACATGTTTATTCTATTTATTTTATTTTGTTAATATGTTTTGTTCTCTGTTTCCCCCTTCTAGACTGTGAGCCCACTGTTGGGTAGGGACCATCTCTTTATGTTGCCAATTTCTACTTCCCAAGCACTTAGTACAGTGCTCTGCACACAGTAAGCGCTCAATAAATACGATTGAATGAATGAATCAATCAATAATAATCCAGCGTGTGTCTTATGTCTCAGTCTAAGCCCTCTTGAGGTAACATACTTACCTTCTAATAACCCATTACAGTCTTCTCATAATTTTATTGAAAACATTTAAACCTAGGGTTCTTTTTATTTAAATACAGTCAGTGACTTTGTTTTGCTTGACAAATGCCTTTTAGGATGTAGTTTTCTCTAAAATGCACTTTTCTCAGTGGGGTACCTTAAACAAATCGGTATTAGTTGGGTTGTCTTCAATTAATCATGATATTTCTTATAGTTTTTCTTATTTCATCTCCAGAGCACATCATGGAGATATGCTCATCAGGGGATCTTCATTCTTCCTAGTCTCATTACCACATTACACTATTTGTTGCCATCTGAAATTCAGACATTCAAATTATTACTTTATTTGAATGAATAATAGTGAAGCTACAGTATTATAATCCATTATGACTTGCACATGCAACTTTATTCAAAGAAAGTAGAAGAAATTACATAAGACTAGTGGAGAGGACAGCGATCTATAGTGTACGTTGTCAGTTGAATCGGTACCAGAACAGTTTATAGGAAAATGGATCCTGGGGTAAGCTTGTATACAAATATTGGGTGTTGGCTTGACATGACTGGTCAGTGTAAATTAATCAAGAAAAGCTTCAGATACAGAGATGCAGTTAATGGGTGACAGAAAGAAATGAAGAGTGTGAGCTAGTGAAGAGACCTGGTGAAGACCCTTAATGCTAATAATAAGAAATTTCTCCTTGATGCAGAGGGTGATTAAAGAGTGTCTGTTAAAGGATGCCATATGAAAATGAACTGTGCTGGCCAAGGTAGTCACTGGGGTGGAATAAAAAGGAAATAGAAAGATAAATTAGAAAAGGTCTTTTGGAGAAAGTGAGGTTTTTTTGAGGGCTTTGAAGATTGAAAGGTTTTGTGAAACAGGGGTGATGGTTTTCCAGGCAGGTTACAGCAATCAACAGTACTTGAGTGCTTGCTCTGTACAAAGTACTTTACTAAGCACTGAGAAGAGAACAACAGAATTCATAGATGTGATTCCTGCCCTCAAGGAGCTTGCAGTCCAGAACAATGGATCAGAGACAGAGAGTCACTTGGGAGTAGCTTCAGAAAAGTGCTAGCTGGAGTGAAAGAGGAGAGTGTGGACAGGAAAGAATAGAATAGACATCCAGTGGAGAACCTTGAAGGGCTATCGGTAATGTTTTTTTAATGTCTGTCACCCCCTCTAGACTGTAAGCTTCTTATGAATAGGGAATCTGTCTACCAACTCTGTTGTACTCTACCAGGTGCTTAGTACATAGCTTTGCACACAGTAAGCACTCAGTCAATAACACTGAATGATTTGTTGCATGATTCTTAGAACCACCTGATCGCAGGTCTCATTTTCCTTGCTGATCTAACAGACTAAAAGACTAAATGTGCTTTGCAAGATAATTCATACCCAAAAAGTGTTACTCATGCAACATCAAAGCCCACAAGAGAACATAAGGAATCCTATCAAGAGAAGCAGTGTGGTCTAGTGGAAAGATCACAGGTCAGAGTCAGAGGATCTGGGTTCTAATCCTGACTCCACTACTTCCAATTGTGTGACCTAGAGCATATCACTTAACTTATCTATGCCTCAGTTACTTCATCTGAAAAATAGGGATTAAATCCTACTACCTCCTACTTAGACTGTGAGACCCAAATTTGTCAAACCTGATTACTTTGTATCTGCCACAGCAGATACAGTACAGTGCTTGGCACAATGTGCCTAGCAATTTTTTTTTTAGAGCAAAATGATCTGGATCAGTCAGTCCATTGTATTTATTGAGCACTTACAGTATGCAGAGCACTGTACTAAGTGCTGGGGAGAGTACAACCATCAAGAGACATTCCCTGCTTGGGAGCTTACAGTCTAGAGGGGGAGACAGATATTAACATAAATAAATTACAAATATGTATCTAACTGCTGTGGGCCTGGGAGGGAGGTGAGTAAAGGAAGCAAGTCAGAGTGACACAGAAAAAGTGTGAGAAAAGGAAATGGGGGCTTAGTCAGAGAAGGCCTCGTGGAGGAGATGTGCCTTCAATAAGGGCAAAGTATGGACTGGAGAGGCGAAAGATGAGTCAGGAAGGTCAGCGAGGAGGCATCAGCTTTCAAGGCAAGAAAGGTTTAAGTTCTTGAATCAATGTAGTATCAGTTTGGAAGGAAAGGTAGGGTGCAGATTCTAGGGATGTTGTGAAGGTTGATCTGACAGGATTTGGTGACAGATTGAGTATGTGGATTGAATGAGAGAGTGCCATTGAGGATAATGCCAAGATTATGGGCTTGTGAGACAAGGAGGAAAGTGGTGTTGTCTACAGTGATGGGAAGACAAGGGAAGGACAGGGTTTGGGTGGGAAGATAAATTCTATTTCGATCAGCTCCAGCCACCCCCTTCCACATGTGCATGCATGCACAAACACACACACCTTCCCAACTATGCCTACGTGTTTTTCTCTAGCTAGACAGCTAAAGACTGGGTTTTATTCTGTTCTTCATGCTTCCATGGGAACATGTCTGATTATCACGAGTTTTTAAATTAGTTAGTTTATTCATAGAGTTATATTAGTAAATGTCATTCTGCCTACTAATTAGTGAATTTAGTAAATCTTCAGTTGCTTTAATTATCAAAATGCAGAGGGAGAAAAATAGAAATAGAGATGACTGAAGTTTTCTTTTGGTATTTCATAACAATAACTGTCCACAAACAGGAAATATTAACCTTTTCCTAGATTTTATTTGGAAAAGTTTATAATGGATGTGTCACTGCGACTGAGAAAAAGAACTAGTTCTACTGTGCAAAGTGAAGTTTCAGTGACATTTCCTGATACCATTTTCTCAAGTTGTTTTTCACTTTTACACTCTTGCCAACAATTCTGTTAAAATGCACTTTCCTGGCAGTTTTTCATGGAAGAGGGTTTGCTTGTCTTCTTATTGAAGTCTCCACTCAAATTGCTTGTGAATTCTTCCTCACTTTAATGAGCAATGCATTGTATAATGTTTGCATCCTCCAAAGCTGCCCTGTACTGCCTGATAGTTAATGTGTAATTTTTCAATTAACTTATTGTGAGCCCAATACCTATATGTATCTATCGACAGTTGGTTAATCTCTAAGCTTCAAGACATGGCATAAAGGCTTGTCTCCTCAGATGCTTCGGCTACTTGATTAAATCATACATTTAATGCTGGGAAGAAAGTCAAAGAAACACTTTATATTTTTATCACCTCAAATCCATTGCTAATATTTTGCTTCTTTAAATAATAATAATGATAATAATGATGGTATTTGTTAAGCGCTTACTATGTCCAAAGCACTGTTCTAAGCGCTGGGGAGGTTACAAGGTGGTCAGGTTGTCCCACGGGGGGCTCACAGCTTTAATCCTCATTTTACAGATGTGGTAACTGAGGCACAGAGAAGTTGTGACATGCCCAAAGTCAAACAGCTGACAGTTGGTGGAGCGGGATTTGAACCCATAACCTCTGACTCCAAAGTCTGTGCTCTTTCCACTTAGCCACGCTGTTTCAATCTGTTGGTGTCTATAGTAACCCCCTTTTATTCTATTATCAGTATTATATAACATGCTCCCCTCACCCCCGACACCCTCCACTCTCAACTTTTCTTTTCCAGGGCTCCTGTAATTGCAGTATCAGCTCCAATTAAACAAACCCAGAGGTGCCGTAGCACTGTGATTTTCATTCTTAAATAGGAAAGGTGCACCCAGGGTTCAGATTCAAAAATACACATTTGTTGGGGGAAAAGTGAACATAATTTTAGAATGCACAAACACCAAAGTGTTAATGTGGAAATTATAACATGTTTTCTCCCATTCACTCAAATTAAAAATGCAAGTCAATTGAACAAAATATCCTCAGAGAATGAAATGTGCTTCTGCTATTTTTCTTCCTCATTCATACCATTCAACAAATAATGGCACTCACCACAATTCTTGTAATAGCTTAAGTATTTTCAAACAAAATAAGGACTTAGGCACCTGCAGAATGTTTATCAAAGCCTGGTTTACTATAGATTTGCTTTGGAAGACCAGATTCACACCTCTTTATTCCATTAGAAGAAGCCCTTAAAACCAAATCCATTTAAAACCGATGGCATTGGAAGGGATACTACAAAGGGAGTATTAGAAATACACCATACCTTCCTCCCCCAAGAAGCCATTATGGGATTAGTGGGAGGAGCACAGATGGATGAAGTGATTCTAGAGATAACCAGGATGAAATAATAGAAAGGTCAAGTTTATGTGTAATAATGACTTGATAACGTCCAGAGAAGCAGCATGGCTTACTGGAAACGGCATGGGCTTGGGAGGCAGAGAAGGTGGGTTCTACGCTGTGTGACTTTGGGCAAGTTATTTATCTTCTCTGTGCCTCAATTACCTCATCTGTAAAATGAGGACTAAAAGTGTGAGGCCCAAGTGGGATAACCTGATTACCTTGTATCTACCCCAGTGCTTAGAACAGTGCTTGGCACAGAGTAAGCACTTAAATATCATTATTATTATTATTAATGTGACCTGATGCCTGAACCTTGCAACTGAAACAATAAAAAAAAAAAGAGAATTGTTGATATTTCCCTAAGGGTATAGCTAGCTTCAGATAATTCATTTCTACCCATTAAAGTCTTTCCCTGCTCTTTAAAAGGTGCCATTAGCTTTCCAGCTGTGGGAGAGAAGCCATTTCCAGATTCTCATCAACACCTGAGAGCTTTTGAGCAGAGCTGAAAAGACTCCCCCTCAAAAAACCAACAAAAAAAGACACATGACTACTTGGCTTTTTGAAGCCTACCAGCCACTCTCAAATCCTATCCCACTTGTTCCCCTTAAAACCTACCTTTCACCTATAATATTTGGCTGCAACAACAACAACAAAAATACTGGTGACTAGTTTCATCCTATTCTCCTCTGAAGTCTCATCCTCAAAAGATTTCTCAGGTAAGTAGTAACAATCAAGTCAACTTGGGTAAAGTCTTCTTTAGACTGTGTCCAACCTGGTAATCTTATATCTACTCCAGTGCTTAGTACAGTGGCTGGTACATAGGAAGCACTTGACAAATACCATTTAAAAATAAAAAAAAAGATTAAGCATAAAAGGCAGGGGATCAACTGGATAAACTCTAAATAATGGCTTGATTTTTCTAAAACATTACTTTCCTTCCTAGAAAGCAGTGCAGGATGTTAATAAAGCATACAAGCTTTAAGAGAATTACAAGTACCCTGACAGAAATGGATCTGATTGAAAATGTCTAGTTTCCTGAGATGTTAAAGTAGCTCAACATTCTGCATATTATTAAGCTACCTAAAACTTGAATAGATGCACCACATAATTCAGGCAGGATAAATAGATTTGAATGTTTTACTCAAGTTATTTCAATTAAAACATCACCCTTGATTATGAAAAGATAGGAATTAGATAAGATCCACACTCTCCATTAGGTCTAAAGCTCATATGCATGCTTGACAAAAAAGACAGCATTATGCATCTCCCTGTTTTGAGGGGTAGGAAAGAATGATATGAGACCAATCAGCATCCCTGTACTCTACCTACAACTCATTCCTTCTTTTGGGTTTGGGATGCATAACTGGATAGTCATAAGAACCTCAAGGACACCTTCTATTAGATATTTTTTGAGACGCTATTCTTCCTTATTCAGAACTAGTATTCTGAAGGGGTATGTTAATATTATTAAACCGGATCTTCCCACAACTAAATGTTTCATATAGGAGTCTATAACTGAATTATAGTGCATAATATGTAGGTGGACAATAAAAAGACCAGTGCTGATTTTTTAAAATTTCTTCAGTAAAATCATAGCCATTACCTAATGCTGTCATAGGGAATGTACACTTTGCTACCATCCACGTCTTTGAAAGATGATTCATAGGAACAATTGATAGTGGAAAAAATGCTTTTCTTTTGACTGCTTCAAATTTTAAAAATCTTTACATTGATGAACTGAGTAGACCTTCAGACCAAAGGCAGTAGCACCCCATGTTCCCAGTCTCATTTTTCCTGACTAAATATTTGCGACCAAAGATAAATAAAATTGATCTCTCCTATTATAGTTAAGCTGTTTTATAACTATTTTACACCCAAATTCAGTGGAGTATTGACATACAATAAGGTAATGTTCCAGACAATAGCCTTTAAATAGAATCCCATTTCAGAACTCTAGTCTATGGAACAATTAGTTTGAGATCTACTATACACAGCAGCATTTCATCTTCAATTTTTTTTTCTGTTTACCAATGAAGATAGACTGTGCCTTAATCACTTACTGATACCATCACCAGAAGTAGAGAGAGAAAACACAACCCTATTTTAGATAGAAGAACACAGAGAATGGGTTCTTCAGATTCAGGGAAATCAGGCACCTATGGCCATGAAAATTATTTTTATCTATTGGGTGAGAGAAAGTAAGAGGTAAACAGAATTGCCGAAAAATTAAGTTGATATTTCAAGTTTCACGCATTTAACTTGGCTTGGGTTACATAAGCTCAAATACTGTCATCCTAACAATGGTCATAATCACAGAGAATCTCCAATGCACACTTGATAGGATACACAGTAAAGTCAGATAAGCACTCAAAATGTCCTTGTGCAATCCATTATAGAAATCAGTTTGGGCCAACATTATTTTCAGCGCTCAACCTAAGTTGGTCCAAGTCCTACCTGGCTTCAGTGGGGTCAGAATCTGAATGGTCATAAAGTTGGGGTTTGACCAACCCAGACCCCAAATTGCTGGAAGACTTGCCTGCTCTGCCCAGCTGACTTCTTGGAGGTTTCATCCCTTTGGGAGGCCTCCTTGGAAGCTGTAGATGTACATGCAGTTTAGCAGTAATCATAGACTTCTACTAGCTCAGGCCAAGCTCAGCAGCCAGTCACTACAACAGGGGCAACTACAAGCCCCAGAATGCATCGCCATCCACCAAAACAACCCCCTCCCCACATCTTTAATAATAAGTGTGGCATTTGCCAAGCCCTTTCTATATGACAACACTGTTTTAAGTGCCGGGGTAGATACAAGACAGTCAGGTCAGAGATAGTCTGTGAAACAGAAGAAGCAACATGGCCTAGTAGATAGAGTGTGGGCCTGGGTGTCAGAAGGACCTGGATTTTAATCCTAGCTCCACCACGTGTCTGATGCGTGACCTTGGGTGTGTAAGTCACTTAACTTCTCTGTGGCTCAGTTACCTCATCTGTACAATGGGGATTAAGACTGTGGGCCACATATGGGATATGGACTGTATCTAACCTGATTAACTTATACCTGCTCCAGCACTTAGTACATTGCCTGTTACATTTGGGGGAACAGATTAAACATCATTTGAATCTGATTGGATTCAGTTTAATACTAACCCAACATGGTCTTGCAGATTCATCTCTCATGAGACTCCCAGGATGACAAACCTGTTCAGGGTTCTAATCCAGTCAAGATATTCCTCCTTTAAGAATTCTCCCACCACTTCCAGTAGACCATGGCTAAAGATCCCCTCCTCAGGATCGCATCTGGAGGGTTTCCAGTACTCTACCAGTCTTGGCTACAGGACCCAGAGTCAAGCAGAGGTATATCCATTCCAATCCTTGCTTGGGCAATGGAAGGCAATCTCCTACAAGTCAAAACTCACCTGTGCTGGGTAACAGTGGCATGGGAGAGAATCGAGGGCAGAGTCTCCAGTTTTTGTGCGGAAGAAGGCAATGGTAAACCACTTCCATATTTTTACAAAGAAAACTCTATGGATATACTACCTGAATGATTGCAGATTGAGGTGGGGTGTTTGAGGTGGAGTTGCTTTGGGTTGGAAACAACTCGACAGCATAAGGTGAAACAATTGCTAAAGGCTGGGTTGTGCAGATAGGGGATAATCTCTTGGGACCACTTCAAGATTGCTGACTACCTGCAACTGGCTGGGATTTTTACTGAATAATTTTCTCCCCCCAAGCTAGGTGCTCCAGATTCCTGGAGAGAAATCTTGGAGTCACAGAATCAGAGTCAGAAACACACCAGGGAAAGATTTCCCCAGGATATATCAGAAACCACTGCAACCTGTTCCCGTCCCACTGCCAAGACTCAAAGGACTGGAAGAAAAGCCCTTTGGAATTATGAACAACTGGGCATTTTCTTTTTGCCTGGAAAAAACTGTGATTATCTTTTAATGCAACCAATTGTACAGAATGCTCACATACACACAAAAAAATTAAAAATCCAGGAGAAGTGGCCCAAAGTGGAAAGAGTAATGGATTCAAGAGGGAGTTGAGTTTGTCTGTGGCAATTTCACCCAGGCCCTAAGACAGTGTGGTCACTAATGGCCTTTGCTGGTAATGGATGTAAAATATAGTCAACTGTGCACTTCCTGAATCCTAATGCGGTCTCAGTCCAAAAATGGAGCATCCAGAGTTCATTAAATTGCATAGATTAAGCTGGGTATACAGGGGCATTAGACACAACATTCTGCAGAAATCCACCTGAGGTCACAAACCTAGAGGGATGATGATGATGATAGTAATAATAATGATAATAATGGCATTTGCTAAGCACTTGGTATGTGAGAGGCACTGTTCTAAGCACTGGGGTGGATACATGATGATCAGGTTGTCCATGTGGGGCTCACAGTATTAATCCTCATTTTACATATGAGGTAAAAGAGAAGTTAAGTGACTTGCCCAAAGTCACACAGCTGACAAGCAGCAGACCGGGATTAGAACCCATGACCTCTGACTCCTAAGCCCATGCTCTTTCCATTGAGCCACGCACCTTCTCTTAGGGATGCTCTGGGAGGAATGCCTGGTTCTCCTCTCACACAACTTGCTCCAGAGTCAATCAATCAATCAATGGTATTTATTAAGCACTTACTGTGTGCAGAGCACCCTACTAGGCACTTGGGAGAATACAATACAACAGAATTAGCAAACACGTTCCCTGCCCATAACAAGGTTACAGTCTAGATGGGAATACAGACGTCAATATAAGTAATTTATAATATATAATTTGAAGATATGTACATGACTGCTGTCGGGTACAGAGTGGGGAGAATATCAAGTGTAATACAAAAGAGTCTTTGTATTCCCTTCCCAGTTCCCTCTGAACAAGAATGTCACACAGTTTTGCAACAGGATCTAGCTAGTGCCATCTTATGTAAATACCCAGACCTGAGAATAGTGAATATGCAAGTGGGAAGAAAGGCTCCAGATAGAATGGAGATAGTTTGTTGGTTCAAGGAAATGGTTTTAAATAACAGATTTATATGTCTGCACATAAGGGTATTATGGGTTAATTAATGTGGTTAAAAAGAGAGAGGGCTCTGGGAAAGAGAGAGAGTGAGAGAGAGACAGAGACAGACAGAAAAGCAAACTTCAGGGAAGTTAAATCTGAAATGGGCCCAAATACCAACTTCAGGCCCTTCTTTATATTGGTAATATCACAGTGCTTTTGAAGAGGCATCCCTACCAAAATGAGATCTCAAATTTCCAAGAACAGACCACTGATGAAGTTAATCAATAGTATTTCTCACTGCATTTCACAGAAAGTACTGTGAAACAATGAATCTTACTGCTACTCTCAACATATATTTTTTAAATTTTCATTCAAATCAGAGCACTCTCACTTTAGCATAAGCTTTATACCTCGACTTAAAATTGAATAAATTAGATGTGCTCATCAATTAGCCTCCAGAGTTTACAAATAGCATAGAAAGAAGACAGTTCCCGGCATTACAGTTTAAAATTTACAGCCAGCAAATTTGTGCAGCATACATTTGACACAAAGATCCAGGTATTTTAGTGAATTTATTGACAAATGATTGAAATTTTACTGAATGCTTACTGTGTGCAGAGCACTGTACTAAGTGCTTGGGGAAGTAAAATCTAGTGAGGGTGACAAACTACAGATAGGGGAAACAACAGAGTAAATCAGCTTAAATGCTGGGAGGGGAGAGTTTCAAAGTGCTTGGAGGTAAGTGCATAGATGATACAGAAAGGAGGGACAACAGGGAGAAAGAAGATTATTCAGGTAAGACTTCCTGGAGGAGTGCTCTGAACAGGGTAAAGTGCTGGTCTGTCAGGCATAAAGGGGAAGAGAATGAACAAGGGATCATTGGGAAGAAAGACAAGATTAGGGTACAGTAGGTTGGAACTGTGCAGGCTGTGTTGTAGTGGTAGAGGTTAGGTAGGAGGGGGAGAGCTGATTGAGGTTATGGAGTTTCGGCTAAATGTGGAGATGGCAACCACTAGAGATTTTTGAGAAGTGGGAAGATCATCAAAATCATCATCATCATCATCAGTGGAAGATGTGCACAGAACAATGTTTTGGAAAAATGATCTGGGCTGCAGAACAAAGCAAGTATGGACTGAGGAGCAGTGTTTGGGGGCAGGGAGATCAGTGAAGAGGCTGATGCAATAGGCACTTTACTGACCTGTCTCTTTCCACTTCAGTCCTTACTTCACTTTATCAATCGTATTTATTGAGCACTTACTGTGTGCAGAGCACTGTACTAAGCGCTTGGGAAGTACAAGTTGGCAACATATAGAGACAGTCCCTACCCAACAGTGGGCTCACAGTCTAAAAGGGGGAGACAGAGAACAAAACCTAACATACTAACAAAATAAAATAAATAGAATAGATATGTACAAGTAAAATAGAGTAATAAATATGTACAAACATATATACAGGTGCTGTGGGGAAGGGAAGGAGGTAAGATGGGGGGATGGAAAGGGGGACGAGGGGGAGAGGAAGGAAGGGGCTCGGTCTGGGAAGGCCTCCTGGAGGAGGTGAGCACTCAGTAGGGCCTTGAAGGGAGGAAGAGAGCTAGCTTGGCGGATGGGCAGAGGGAGGGCATTCCAGGCCCTGGGGGATGACGTGGGCCGGGGGTCGATGGCGGGACAGGCGAGAACGAGGCACGGTGAGGAGATTAGCGGCAGAGGAGCGGAGGGTGCGGGGTGGGCTGTAGAAGGAGAGAAGGGAGGTGAGGTAGGAGGAGGCGAGGTGATGGAGAGCCTTGAAACCAAGGGTGAGGAGTTTCTGCCTGAAGCGCAGATTGATTGGTAGCCACTGGAGATTTTTGAGGAGGGGAGTAATATGCCCAGAGCGTTTCTGGACAAAGACAATCTGGGCAGCAGCATGAAGTATGGATTGAAGTGGGGAGAGACACAAGGATGGGAGATCAGAGAGAAGGCTGATACAGTAGTCCAGACGGGATAGGATGAGAGCTTGAACGAGAAGGGTAGCGGTTTGGATGGAGAGGAAAGGGCGGATCTTGGCAATGTTGCGGAGCTGAGACCGGCAGGTTTTGGTGCTTTACTGCTTTACTGCTCGGATCATTTTTCTAATAAACCATTTAGTCCAAGAACCTCCAGTTGTTGCTCATCACTTCTGCAAACAGAAATTCCTTACCATAGGTTTCAAAAGTACACAATCACTTGCCCCCCTCCCTGGTTTCCTACTACAACCCAGCCCACATGCTTTGATCCTCTAATGCCAACCTAGGCACTGTACCTCGATCTTGATTCTCTCACCACCTACCACTTGCCCATGCCCTTCCTCCATCCTGGAAGTTCCTCCCACTTCATATCTGACATGATCACTCTCCCCATCTTCAAAACCTTCTGAAAAATCAAATCTCCTCCAAGAGGCCCTTTCCAACTAAGCCCTCATTTCTGCTACTCCCTCTCCCTTTTGCATCACCTATGTACTTGAATCTGTACTGTTGACATTCATTTCACCCTCAGTCCTTCTGTACACATCCATAAGCATTATCTAGTGGATAGAGCTCACACCTGGGAGTCAGAAGGACCTGAAGTCTAATTCTGGCTCTGCTACTTGTCTGCTGTGTAATCTTGGGCAAGTCACTTCACTTTTCTGTACCTCAATTCCCTCATCTGTAAAATGGGGATTAAGACTGTGAGGCCCACGTGGGACAGGGACTGTGCCCAACCCGATTTGCCTGTATCCACTCCAGCGCTTAGTACAGTGCCTGGCAGATAGTAATCGCTTAACAAATACCACAGTTACTATTATCTGAATCTACCTCTAGACTGTAAGCTCCTTGTGGGCCAGGAAGATGTTTACCAATTCAACTGTACTGCATTCTCTCAAGTGCTTAGTATATTGCTCTGCTCACAGTAGGTGCTCAATAAATACAATTGATTTATTGACTGATTAAAGTCTGTTGGATTTGGCAAGAGGGAGGTCAGTGACCTCAGAGAGGACTGTTTCCACTAAGGGAGAAGGGGCTCAGTAATGGAAGTAGTGTGTGTAAATAACTTGCTTCTGGAGATTGGAAAGCAATGCTAGGAGGGAGATGGGGCAATAACTCGAGGGTGCAGTGGGATCAAGGGACTTTTTTTAGGATAGCGTATGTTTAAAAGCAGAGAGAAAGAAGCCATTGGAGTGTGAGCAGTCAGAGGAGAAAAAGTGAGTGGGCAAATGTGTCAAAAAGGCACAAAGGGTTTCTTTCCCATACCCTACTATGTCTGGCACTGTAAGTGAAAAATGAATTATGTTCTGGTCACGTTGAACAGCAGTTTCAGCAAGCACCTCAGAGTTCTCACCTTTCCATTTCAGATCTGTTACCAAGACAGCAAGAGAGGCACCTGGTATCGGGCTTTGGCCTGGGGTTGGTGCCGATAATGGGGGAAGAATTGGCAGGGAAAATAGAATGAAGATGGGAAAAATGAATCACATCAGCTGGGGCCCCAGGGCTGGCATGAACAAGGGTGACCATTCAAAATGTGCACATGGCAGCAGTTTCTAGAGTGATTGCAAAAGTGCATGTCAAAGAAATGACTATATTCATGACTATCTTTAAGGTATGGTGACTAATGGCCAAGCAACTGGAAAGCTATCATTCTCCTCTATGAAAAATAAGGATTCATAGGGAGTCATGTCTGCTATATCTGTCTTTAGTTTTTTCAAGATGTTACTGACTGTGAAATCCTATCCATGAGTGCAAGTGTGGCTGAAAGGACTGGTGAGTGATTGTCAATCTTTTCAACACATGTTACCCTTAAGTTCTAAGTTGTGCTAATGCTGCTTGCATTGAGACTGCCTCGTAGAATTCCAATTTTTGTGACGCCTTTACCCAAATGAGGCAACTCTTCTCCAGGTTGCTGCTCATCGGACTAGTCTGATTGCTGCCATTGTCTCCCAATAGTCCTCTGCTATATCATATTGTTTCATATGATGCCTTACTATACACATTATACTTCTGTGTTCCATATGGGCATGTGACCCCTTTCAATTTATCACACAGCAGCTGCTTGGAAATCCGGGTGCTATCCATTCTTCTCAGATACAGGGTCTTTAAATGCAGTACAAAGCTCTCGGTGTGGCTTGCTTCACATTACTTGTATCTGTCACACTGCAAAGATCATATCGGCTGTGCTCCACTTTGGCCTGAAACCACATTAGGATTCAGGAAGTGCACAGTTGACTGTATTCTTCAGGAGTCTGTCCAGAAACAGACTCTGTAACAGAAACAAACTGTACTGAAACCTCTGCTGCTGTCGTCCATGCAGTGACAGAGACAGCCCTGTTCAGCGGGGTGGAGACAGGGCTACATAATGCCCCAGGCCAGGACATACGCGCGACATCTTGGCTGCACCATCTCTCATCACTTCTCAGCTCCGAGTCATGGAGCAGGATTGCTGCAAGTGCCCCACGCACCCCATGCCAAGCCTATGGAGCCAATGTACTCCCTGAATCCTTTGGAGTTGGCATCTAGGGTACTGACCCAGGTAGTTCTCCAGATATAATAATGATAATAATGGTATTTGTTAAACGCTTACGGTGTTAAGCGCTGATGCCACTGTACTAAGCACTGGGATAGCTAAAAGTTAATTAGGTTGGACACAGTCCCCATCTCACACAGAGCTCATAGTCTTAATAGTAAAAGCCCTCTGGTGTTGGTTAGCATAACCTTGGATCTATCCAGCTTCGAAATTCCCATGTGTGCAAACCACTCATTTTTGTTGCTTGTATCCACCCCAGCACTTCGTACAGTGCCTGGTATATAGTAAGTGCTTAACAAATATTATTATTATTATTATTACAAGGTAATCAGATTGGACATACTCCCTGTCCCACAAAGGGCTCACAGTTTTCATCCCCATTTTACAGCCAAGGTAACTGAGGCCCAGAGAACTGAGGTGACTTGCCTATGGTCACCCAGCAGGTGAGTGGTAGAGCCAGAATTAGAACTCAGGCCTTTCTAACTCCCAGGCCCATGCTCTATCCAGTAGACCACGTTGCTTCTCAAAGTTTGCCAGGGAGTGATAGTTGCTATCAGTCCTAGGCATCTTGGTGAAGCATCATGGCTTAGTGGAAAGAGCATTTGCTCAGTTCCCTCATTTGCAAAATGGGGATTCATTACCTGTTCTCCTTCCTAATTAGATTTTGAGTCCTATGTGGGACCTGGTTATCTTGAACCTACTTCAGTGCTTAGTACCATGCTTGACACAAATTAAGTGATTAATACCACATTTCTCATTATTGTTGTTACAATTATCACTATTATCTATAGCTGTTGACATTTCACTAAGTGTATATATTGCCAAACTCAAATTTTCCTGCTTCCCATTTTCCCAAATCTCATTCTCAAGTAGAGAGACATGGAATTTGGGAGAGAACAATATACAAACCACTGTGTTTTTATTCAGTTGTGTAATGATGAATGTCAACTTGCTCACTGTACCTTGATCTCACCTACCTCACTGCCGACCCCCTGTCCATGTCCTCCCTCTGGCCTGGAACTCCCTCCTCATCCATATACAGATGACCATTCTCCCCACTTCAAAGCCTTACTAAAATTCACAGCTCCTCCAAGAGCCCTTTCCTGATTAAGCCCTCATTTCCCCTACTCCCTCTTCCTTCTGTATCGCCTATGTACTTAAATCTGTACCCTTTAAGGACTTTATATGCACCCCCACTTAAGCCCTACAGCATTTATGTACAAACCTGCAATTTATCTTATCTGTATCCTCCTTTAGATAATAATAATAATAATGGCATTTATTAAGCACTTACTATGTGCACTGTTCTAAGCACTGGGGAGGTTACACAGAAATCAGGTTGTCCCTCGTGGGGCTCACAGTCTTAATCCCTATTTTACAGATGAGGTAACTGTGGCACACAGAGAAGGTAAGTGACTTGCCCAAAGTCACACAGCTGACAATTCATCATCATCATCATCAATCATATTTATTGAGCGCTTACTATGTGCAGAGCACTGTACTAAGCGCTTGGGAAGTACAAATTGGCAACATATAGAGACAGTCCCTACCCAACAGTGAGCTCACAGTCTATAAGGGGAAGAACTGGCAGAGCTGGGATTTGAACCCATGACCCCTGACTCCAAAGCCTGGGATCTTTCCACAGAGCCATGCTGCTTCTCTAGCCATGCTGCTTTCAGATTGTAAGGACCTTGAGGGCAGAGACTGTGTCTACCAACTCAGTTGTACTGTACTCTCCCAAACACTTAGTATAGTCTTCTGCACACAGTAAGCTCTCAGTAAATACTATTGACTGATTGTTCAATCTAATTTTTCTCTAAGCCCCCATATCTCTAAAAGAAATTAGGGTTTGCTCTCTATTCAGGACTTCAGCCATACCCACTATATTCATTCAATTGTATTTATTGAGCGCTTACTGTGTGCAGAGCACTGTACTAGGTGTTTGATAGTTAATAAGCACCTACAGTGTGCAAAGTACTGGGAAGAAAACAAGGGAATTAACTAATACATGGTTCCTGGCTCACAAGCTAATCAGTGGGGTGGTAAAACAGACACACAGGGAAAGGTCAGCAATTAAAATGAGTTAGAACAGAGAAAAAACAGAACTAAACAGTTTTAACAACAAATCTGGCATGTTTCTCCATCCCTAATTCCCAACCCTTCTGTAAGAATCTTGCCTGAGTTCTTTCTTACCCAGGAGGTTCTCACCCACAGTTCAAAACATTTGAGTGCTTCTCTCATGTAGATGGAGATAGAAGTCTTGGACACCAGGCAAGGCCATGTTCCTGGTGGAACTCAGGAAATGAAATTAGTACTGCAAGTTTGCTCCCTTTACTCTATTGACCTCCCCTAAGCACTTTCCTATAGCTCCACTTGTCCCTTTCATGGTTCTTGTGGGGCACCATTAATACTAGCTGTGGTGTGGCAAACAAGAGTAGAAACTGACAATTCAAAATGGGTTCAGACAACTCAGAATTCAGAGGCTTAGCAGGCTCACATACTGGGCTTTCATTGGTAAGAGGCCCTGGGTAACTGTGTATTTTATTTATTGGTTAGAGAATCTGGTGACAAGTAGACAAAGTCATTGTACTATCAAAAGCACGTTCCGCACAATGTATACAATGTACCCTTCCATTTGATCCGCTGATTCCATAAAGAAAACTTGCTCGTTTGGCATTCAGGGAAAGTCACTTCTGATCTACACTGGTACTAGTTCCCCTTTTTATCCACTCATGTGACTTGTCCCATATCTTTCAGATTTAATCCCTGCATTCAAATGCAGTCGCTTCACTTCCAGGTTTCTTCAATAAGCCTTTCCTATCTTAGCCACAAGCCAAAATCGAAGATCCTTGAAGGCAAAGTGCATGGAGGTAGGAGGAACAGTCTTGCTTTCATTATTTGCATGCGACCCTAAGGGTTGGCAAAACCCTTAAGGCACCTTGCAAGTATCTTCAGTATCCTTGGAATTTACAGTCCGGCACCCAGCTTGGATAGGCACTTGGCCTGCTTAAGACTCTAAGCTTGTTGAGGGCAGGGAACGTATCTACTAACTATTGTATTGAACTCTCCTAAGCACTTAATACAGTGCTCTGCACATAGTAAATGATCATTAAATATCACTGATTGATAGAGCACTACCTTTGAGATACACTGACTACTCTTCCATTTCCAGAGCTGGAGAAGCCTCAGTCCCCAACAGAAATTTCACTCTTGCTCAGGAGCACAAATTTATTAACAAATGGCAATTTATCCCAGGAACATTGGCGACTCCCCCAGTTCATCATGTCACCTGGGTCCAAAAGGAATCAATGACTTTTGACAATGATGTCAGTATGCAATAGACTGACTTATTTTTGGTGAAATAAGATAGCATTTCAAGCTTATGGGCCTTCTACTTCTTCTAGGTGTCAAAAAAAAAAAAGGATGAGTGAATAAGTGTCGGGTTAAAGTCCTCCAATAAGTTGGGATATGTACTACAAATCCCAAAAGGCTGTGATACCTAAACTGAACATGTTCCAGCCAGGACCTGGAATTACAAATGCTCTAAGTGAGCAGATGAAGATCAATGCAAAGTAGTCTGACTAGTTTAGCCAGAAATGTGATTTTTTTCTATACTTAGCAGGCATGTTTTTAAAAATTCAAAAAAAAAAGCAGTCCCAACAAAACTTTGACTGCATTATTATACTTTGTGCAATGCACAATACTAAGTACTGAAGGTGGTCAGTTTACTTAGAAAGTGCTGCATTATCAAATGCCACACATTTTCAGGAACTGCAAAATAACTCCCTCCTCTGTAATCTACTTCTGGAAAATAATGCCAACAACGGAACTGTTTTGGCTGTGAATCACGTTTAGAACCAAAGCTTGAATGTTCTTTGGGATTCAGGGAGATAAAATGATTAAACCCTTCTCAAGTAAGTCTTATGGGAAGTCAGAGATTCAGAACAGTCCACCTGAAAAACCTTCTTTGCTTGAATAGGTCTGTTGTGAAACATAATTCTTTGATTTTAATCAATGTATTTCAATTGAAAATGAAGCACAAAAGGAAAGTCCAATGCTTCAGGAAAGGCCATTAAATTGTGAAGATGTTATTTCCAATCTATGAGTGAGAGGCAAATTCCCCTCCTTGGCACGTTTCATAAAGGCTCAATCAGTAAGGACAGTGAAATGGATTTCTGATAGAAAAGTAATGGAAAAATGGTTTCCCATTTAGCAGAGTGGGGGGTTGATGGAAAATCCTCACTGCCAACTCTGTTTTACCCATTCTATCCATGATGGGGCTGTGCTCTTTGGCAAAGATACCTCAGCCTTCATAAATTAAGAGTCCAAATAAAGATTTAAAGTTTATGTATGAATTGACACCAATGAAGCAAACAATTTTCTTTGCTACCATTTTTCTTTTTTCTACCCTTTTTCCCCATCATGATATGGTCTCTTTTCTATTTCTTATTACCATCACTTGATTTTAACCTCTCTTCCTTCCAGCCCTGTTTCCATATCTTTTTCCATCTACCTTCTAGATTTCTATTTCCTATTTTTCTCCCTCCAGCATCCCCAGATCAATCTGCCATTGCTGCAGCAAAAATACTTAAAGAATCATTCCTCTGGGCCAGTCTAAGGTTACTCTGCCTTGTTACAATGAAACTGCCCCTTCATTGTCACTGGGAATAATTTTTTTAGACAGGCCAGAAACTCACAGCATTTCCCACTCCCAAGTTATCTCCATTGCATGAAAATCCAAGATTAAAAATATTCTCCTATGTGTCAAGAAAAGAGAGCAATGGTACAGAGGTAGGGTGTGCACTAGCTTTGAGAAGGGCAGAAAGGTGTTAGGTTTGGCCCGGAAATGTTTCCCAGTTTTTCCTTTGGGTACATTCCTCTAGAATGTAAGCTCTTTGTGGGCCAGGATCATAACTAACCAACTCTACTGTCTTGTACTCTCCCAAGTGTTTAGTATTTTGTTCTGCACAAATAAGCCCTCAATAAATACCATTGATTTAGCCAATAAAGCTATCTGGTCTTGAAGCTACATATGCTATCAGTTAAAATAGTATTTATTGAATACCTGTGTGAGTATGAAAGACAAGATATGATTCTGGCCCTGAAAAGAGCTTAGACTCTAGTGGGCAAAGACAGACATTTAAATAAAGTTACAAGGGGAGTAATAGAGTATATGATAGGTACATTCACTTTCTTGAAAACTGAAGTAAGATTTTAATCCCAAGATTTTCACTGGTGGAGGAGAAAATTTATTACACTGATGCAATGAATAATAGTAGTTTAAATGACTTCTGACTGAAATGCAGTTAACTCATTAACTTCTGCATCATCCATTTCTAAATGAAGTTGCATCTTTAGTTCAACACTTTCTTTGATTATCTGCACAGGGGTCTCAGACACCTTGAAAAATGTGACAAATTGCAGGAAGAACTTTTTCCACATTTTATTCATTGCTGATTGCTTAGAAAAGCAGCATGGCTTAGTGGTTAGAGCACAGGCCTCAGACTCAGAAGAACCTGGGTTCAAACCTGGTTACACCACATCTGCTTTGTAACCTTAAGTCACAAATTCTCTGTGCCTCAGTTACCTCATCTGTAAAATGGGGTGAAGACTGTAATCCCCATGAGAGATAGGGATTGTGTCCAACTCCATTATCCTCTATCTACCCTAGTACTTAAAACAGTGCTTGGCACATGGTAAGCACTTAAATACCACAATTATTATTATTATTATTATTAACAGTGTGAGCCCCATGTGGAACAGGGACTGTGTCCAACCTGATCAACTTGTATCTATCCCAGGTCTTAAGCAGTGCTTGGCACATAGTAAGTGCTTAGTAAGTACTACTGTTACTGTTATTTTTGAACAGCCCTGATCATGATGATTGAGTAGGAAATTTACTTTGAGGCACTCAGCTAAAACATCAGAGTGGTTGGGCATATATGCATGAGTTAGGGCATGAAGTTTATTATTTTTATCCCTATGTTGTTTGTATTAGAGTGAATGTAACCTCAGGTGTGCCTGTATTAACACTTCACAGAAAAGGTGACCAATGTCACTAATTTCAAGAACAAAGTCAAGATTTAAGTTAGCTTGAAAGGGGCTTATATAGAAGAAATTGCTATATTTAACTGATGAGGTAAATAAGGAAAATGGTACTTTGCATGTTTCAAAGGCTCTGATGCTAAATGGCTTTTGAGATTAATATTGGTTTTCTTGTATATTTGATTTTGGTTTGAATGTTTCCATTATAGGAATACCTGTTTGTTACCCCAGGATATTTAAGAAAACAAGATGCTACTGATAATGAGGTTAACTTTCAACTGGCATTTGAATCATTAAATTTATCACAAGCGATTATATAAATGGACCTGTCTTCTATTTTTAATGTTACTAAGTGATCAGCCAATAAGTTCAGGAACTCCAGGTGACCAAGTATTAAAAGGGCCTCTTAGGAAGCTCAGATGGGATGTGATGGTAAATGCCTAGAGGTCAGGGACCACATCTTCTACTTTGGTTGTTCAAGTGCCTAGTACAGTGCTCAGTACAACCTACAAGCACAACAGATGAAAAGGCCATCACTACCTATTAAGAAAATTGGAGTAGATCAGGCTAGTCACAGGAAGTGTGTATGTAAATTCACAGACCCATACTGGAGGCAGAACTCCATTCAATCATAATCATTGAGCACTTACTTTGTGCAGAACACTGAACTAAGCACTTGGGAAAGTACAACAGAAAACAGTGATATTCCCTGCCCACAATGAGATTACAGTCTGGGGGTGGCAGGGAGACAGACATCAATACAAATAAAATTACAGATATGTACATAAGTGCTGTGGGGCTGGGAGGGGTGGGTGAGAGCAAAGGAAGCAAGTCATGGCAATGCAGAAGGGAGTGGGAGATGAGGAAAAGTGGGGCTTAGTCTGGTAAGGCCTCTTAGAGGAGATGTGCCTTCAATAAGGCTTTCAAGGGGGGTGGGAGGAGTAACTGTCTGACAGATTTGAGGAGGGAGGGCATTCCAGGTCTGAGGCAGAAAGTGGGCTGGGGTCAGTGGCAAAATAGGCAAGATTGAGACACAGTGAGAAGGTTAGCAGTAGAAGAGTGAAGTGTGTGGGTTGGGTTGTACAAGAAGAGAAGCAAGATAAGGTAGGAGGGGGCAAGGTGATGGAGTGCTTTAAAGCCAATGGTGAGGAGTTTTTGTTTGATAGAGGTGGATGGTCAGCCATTGGAATTTTTTGAGGTGGGGGAGTGACATGTCCTGAATGTTTTCCTAGAAAAATGATCTGGCAGCAGAGTGAAGTATGGACTAGAGTGGGGAGACACAGGAGGCTGATGCAGTAATCCAGGCAGGATAGGATGAGTGATTGTATTAACATGGCAGTAGTTTGGATGGAGAGGAAAGGGCAGATTTTAGTGATGTTGTGAAGATGGGACTGACATGATTTGGTGACAGATTGAATATATGGGTTGAATGACAGAAAGGAGTCAAGGATAACACCAAGGTTATGGGCTTGTGAGACAAGAAGCATGGTGGTGCCATCTACAGTGATGGGAAAGTCCAGGGGAGGACAGGGTTTGGGTGGGAAGATACGGAGCTCTGTTTTGTACATGTTAAGTTTGAGGTGGTGGGGGAGAGAGAGCAGGGCTGGAGATGTAGATTTGGGTATCATCTGCAGAGAGATGGTAGTTGAAGTTTTGGGAGCAAATGAGTTCTCCAAGGGAGTGGGTGTAAATAGAGAAGGGGACCCAGAACTGAACCTCAAGGGACTCCCACAGTCAGGGGGTGGGCGGCAGAGGAGGAGCCCGGGATGAAGACAGAATGAATGGCCAGAGAGATAATGAGTCAGTGAAGCTAAGGATGGATAATGTTGCTTGGAGAATGGGAGGGTCCACAGTGCTGAAGGCAGCTGAGAGGTCAAGGGCAATTAGGATGGAGTAGAGGCCATTGGATTTGTCAAGAAAGATCATTGGTGTCCTTTGAGAGGGTGGTTTCAGTGGAGTGAAGGGGATTGAAGCCACATTGGGGGGGGGGGGGTCGAGGAGAGAATTGGAAGAGAGAAATGAGACATAAGTGGGTGGCAACTTATTTCTCTAACCTTCCCCTTTCTGGGAACTGAATTTCCCAAAGTCCAGTGAGTTACATATTCCATAATCTTCATGAAAACTGACATTGTCTAGGAGGAGGAAGGTCAAAGAGTCAGTCAGAGCTTCTATATCCCAAAAGAGCACAAGGATGGCACCCCAAAATTCCAGATACGCTTTTTACAACCCATCAGTCATTTACTGAAAGCTTGCTATTTGAAGATCATTGTACTAAGCCCTGGAGCAATACAATGTAACAGACACATTCCCTACCTACAACCAGCTTACTTTCTAGAGTGGGAGACAGACAATATATAAATTATGGATATATACATAAATGCTGAGGGAAGGGTGAATAAAGGGTGCAAATCCAAGTGTAAGGGCCATGCAGAGGGTAGTGGAAAAATAAGCAAATGAGGGTTTAGAGTCTTTGCAAAAGTCTGCAGAATTTATTTAGTAGACCATTTCAGTTAATGGACCTTTTATTCCCTGCATGACTCCAGAACTACTGTAGTGAGATGTTGGAGATGGTGGTCAGGAAAAGAAGGTGATTGGGAGATGTGCCATTTCTGAGTTATGGGACTCTGTGGCTCCAACCAATGGAAACTAGGCACTTAAATAAAAATACCAGACATTAAGACAACATGAACTATATCAATACTGGCAGGGGAAAAGCAGTTGAAAATGAGACTGTTGATGTAAAACCCAACTAATGGCCATTCTAGTACTCTCCCTCCCTGCCCCCACTGCTGTGCTGCATTGCCTCCCACATGTGATTGAATTTTAAGCATTTAGGTCCAAGCACATGTGCTAAGCCCCCCAAAAGCATGTTTAAATTACTGAAGTGTAAAACTGGATTTAGCTGTCTTTGTTGTAAATCTAAAACTTTTGGATCTGACTTCTATTGGTGATTTGAGGACATCTGGAGCAACTATTAAATTTTTCTAGGGTTTTCTTACTATTAGGGCATGATTGGGCTGCTTTCACAACATTTGGATTACAGTGGTGATCTTGTGGTGTGAAACCAAACTATGTGAGGTTTTAAAGAACCCGCCCCCTTAAAAAAAAAAATCTAATGGGATTCACCAAATTCACTCATAGCAAATAGAAAAATTCACAATTGATGAGTAGAGAAAAGTGGAAGAGTGAGAGGAGGAAGGGATATAAGTAGATTAGAGAAAGGGGGCAGCTGGGTTGCTCTTCCTAAACATGTGCTTTACTCTTCCTTCTCATGGACAGGGTGGGTGAGGGAGACTTGTAGTACCAGTACTAAATATAAATGCAGTGGCATTTCCTGAGCATTTCTTTGTTTGTTTTTTTTTAAAACAGTCTTTATTAAGCACTTACTATGTGTAAAGCAGTGTTCTAAGTACTGGGGTAAATACAACAATCATGCTGGATACAGGCCCTGTCCCACATGAGGCTTAATAGTACAAGTATGAGAAAGAACCGGTATTGAATCCCCATTCTGCAGTTGAGGAAACTGAGGTACAAAGAAGTTAAGTGACTTGCCCAAGGTCACACAGCAAACAAGTGGCCAAGTCAGAATTAGAACTGAGGTACTTCTGACTCCCATGCCCAAACTCTATCTACTAGGCCATGCTACCACCTATTTTCTACTATGGCATTCATTAAGCACTTACTATGTGCCAAGCACTGTAATAAGAGAATCAGGTTTATGAGAATAGTTGGGATCTGAGCTACTGGTTTGTTTTTGAAGATTTCTCTACAGGATGTCTCAGCTTTGAAATATTGAAATCAATTATTATTTTAAAAATTCAGTGGTAAGAAGTCCTTTAAAAAATATGACAAGGCCAAATAAGAAGTAGCTATATGGAGGGCGGGGGGGTAGCGGGGTTTGGTAGGGGATGTGCATAGCCCACTATTATTACCCTAATCATCATCAATCGTATTTATTGAGCACTTACTGTGTGCAGAGCACTGTACTAAGCGCTTGGGAAGTACAAATTGGCAACATATAGAGACAGTCTAATCAACCTAGCAAGAGCCTGTTCTTAGTTATTTTAAGCCCTTGCTCATAAAGCACTTATGGAATAAAAAGGAATAATTGATGCTGATCAGGAGTTTGGTGGATGCAGAGCACTGTACAACAGAGTTGGTAGACATGTTCCCTGCCCACAAGGCGTTTACAGTCTAGAGGATCTCTCTCCTCCTATCATTCAAAATGAAACATCTGTTGCATGTTTTCTGACGATATGGCAGGTTGGTATCACTGCAGGGCATGACTGGGTACGTCTATTTCAATGTTTCTTAAGGAATAACTTGCTTGAGAAAAATCAGCGGATGCAGAAATGATATTTCCTTAATTGATTTTATTATTCTGTTCCAGATCCTGTGGGATGAGTGAGCTCTGGGCAGGGAGCTGACTTTAGGCCATTAGAGCACTATTACCAAATTCTAGCTCTAGTCAATGAAATGTTTCCATTTCATTAAAAATCAAGTGTGAAGCACTTTGACTTAAAATATGTAGGACATGACAGGTGCACCAGCTGTAGTGCTTATGGTCAATGTCACAGGTTTTGGGGATAACATTTCACTGCAGGACCATGCCACATCTTGGCAAATGAAAAACAAAGTCCTAACACGTCGGTGGGGGGGAGGTTCACAACCATTCATATTGCTGGAAGGAACCTTGATTCAATGGTTCTTTGGTGTAGAAATTCAGATTAGTGCCATCAAGTTAGGTAAGCTATAAATGATTTTACCTATAATGTGCTTTCTGGGCTTCAAGCTTTAGTCACTGTGCAATGACTAATTCATCACCTATTAACAAAAATATCTGCTGAGCTCAACCAGCTGTTATAGAAAGATGCATTCATAGTCAGACATTGAATAGAATTTCATCACTGCTTATAAAAACATGCAAGATTAAGAAAAATATTAATACTTTTGCCCCCATTATGGCTGATCATTTTCTAACCACAATGGCTATGAATCCATGCTTTTAGTAAAGAAGAAAATTCCAATAACATTTACCTTCAAAGAGGATGGCTACATAGAACTTCCACTAGAAAAATTAGAGACCTCTGTCTATACTACTACTACAGTTTTGTGTAAGTCCTATGCTCTTAGTGTCTCCACAACATCTGTGAGGTGAGGAAAAGCAGTAATTATCCCCATTTTACAGTTGAGAAACAGATCCAGACGTCCATACTCACACAACAGGCCAATGACTAAGGACCTGGTTCTTCTGATTTAGAATCCCACAAAGTGTGCTATAATATTATCTTGCCACTTCTCTCAGTCTCCCAAATGGAAAAGCAGACAGGGGAAAATGCTTTTAATGCATAAAAGTGAAGTATATGATATGAAAAAAATAAAAATAATCAGATATTTACCAAAAAAAAGATGAAAAGTAGTTGAAAAAATTACCACATGTAGGGGGATATGAAGAGATAGGAACACCAGACATCCTGCACATAATTAGATGTTTTTAAGCTCAGGAAATCCAAGTTACAATCTACGGCCTGAACAGTATTTCAAAACTGAGGCACAATTCCCCCGCCAAACTCAAGAAGCACTTACATGTCAGCATAAACATAACCCACTCACATAACAAGGACTGCATGGTACCTCTCTGCTTTCTACCTCATAATATTTAATAACATATTTAGATTGAATGCATAGCAGAATCACTATTCAACTTGATAAACTGGAGGTTTCTCTATATGAGCCCCCCGTGGGAAACCTGATCACCTTGTAACCTCCCCAGTGCTTATAACAGTGCTTTGCACACAGTAAGTGCTTAATAAATGCTATCATTATTATTATTATTATTATTATTATTATGGCCATTCCTCAAGCATTAGGAAAAGGTGCAGAGACTCAAGTATCTTAATTGAAAGCATGAACAGAGGAAAGGCTTACAAAACATTTACATGGTCTTAACCAAATTGCTTTTTTCTTCCAAATACTCTCCTCATTGAAAGAAATGTTTAAAAAATAGCCCTCAATAAAATGTGACAAATTACTCTCATTTCCAGGCAAAGTGAAAATATAAATGACCTATTAAGACACTGGCAAAATTCACTGTTTTAATTAGAAAATAATTGATTTCCATGTCTAGCTTCCATTCTGCTGATGTCAGTCATATATGTTTGGATAGTTTATTTCTCTCCTCCTGGAAAATATTTGCCTGATGTAGTCTTTCAAACATTCAATAACACATTAATGGGTTAGCATGGTTCACTATAGAAAAATATCTAAAGATCCTAGTCTTATGGACTAAAGACAAACATGTAAGAAGGAATTTAAATCAAACTGCATTGGGAAAGGAAGAAATATTTTGCATTTTGAAATGGATTACATTTTAACTTTCAATAAGCATGGTAACTAAATCCTTTGTTGCTACATCTGCCATGCTTTCAGCTGATGATCCTCTTTTTTGAATTGTTTAACAACCTACAAGGACTGCAACATTCCCTTCATATCAATCCTGATTTATGATTACAACAACTCTCCTTGATAACATAGTTGTGAGGTTTTAGCAGATAGTCTTTTTCTTTAGGGAGTATGTGTGTGGGGGGAGGGTGGGGGCAATGAAAGATGAAATCTTCGTCCCTTCGCTTCTTATTTGCCTCTTCATCCAAAGTTGTCTGACACTATCGAGGCCTCTCCGACCCATAGCAGCTACATGGATACATCTCTCCCAAAACGCTCCACCTCCATCTGCAACCATTCTGCTGGTGTATCCATAGTATTCCTTGGTTAAAATATGGCATTGATTTGCCATTGTCTTCTTCCACATGGTAAACTTTTGTATCCACCCTCGACTCTCTCCTATACCACTGCTGCCCACCACAAGTGAATTTTGTCCTTGCCTTCCACTTGCTAGCCACTGCCCAAGCTAGGAATGGAAATGCCTCTGCTTGACTCCCCCTCCCATTGCCACGACTGGTGGAGTACTGGAAATTCTCCAGGTGCAATCCTGAAAGGGGCTAACCAACTGCTACCCCGTTAATCCAATTACTTATCCTATCTTGCCTTGATTACTGTATCAACCTCGTTGCTGACCACCCATCCTCCTGTCTCTCCCCCATCCAGTCTACACTTCACTCTGCTGCCCAGATCGTTTTTCTACAAAAATGTTCAAGTCTACATTTCCCCACTCCTCAAAAACCTCCAGTGGTTGCCCATCCATCTCTGCACCTACTCAGGATTCACAATCTTAATCCCAGATTAATCTTAATTACAGATCAGATAACTGATGCACAGAGAAGTTAAGGGCACACAGCAGACGAGTAGCAGAGCTGGGATTAGAACCCAGGTCCTTCAGACTCTCAGGCCCATGCTCTATCCACTAGGCCACATTGCTTCAGTTCCAAGTCCTGTGCCTCAACAATCAGAATACATTTCCTCCCTTGATATGACCCATTATACAGGAGAAAGATTTTGAGGTACAGATTTACACTTCACTCTACAAGGGTGATTAAACTAGAGCCTCATCTAATATTGTAAAAAACACTAATATTATATCCAAACACAAAAGTACTTATTTCCTTTTTCTTTATTTTTCCCCCCTGCCAAGCAGCATGAAGATCTTCCAAGTATAATTACCATAAATGTCCTGACATTCCTGGACTGTATGCTATTTCCTTTTAGGCAACAGTCGCTGTGATTATTCTTGGTCCCTAGTCTCACTGCAGTGAAATGCAAGAGTCACATATCAGCCTATAAACCTAATCTAAACAAATCATTTTGAATTTATTTTCCCTGCATTCACTACCCTCTTTTCAGTTTTGCATCACTTCAGGCATCAACATAAGTATTTTTGTGTAACTCTTTCTTTAAACATACAAAATGAGAAAATAAGAATGAACATTTACAGCTACTAGGTGAGTTTGAATAACAGAGGGGATTATTCTTATGTCAGTAAATATGATATTTTGTATAATGGTAGGTTGCAGAAGAATGGTCTATAATTCTGGAATAAATTTCTCTAAGTCATGGGAAAGACTCAGATGCTTATGAAACTTTATAATAACATATTTATGAATAATCAAACCTAGAAACTGAAAAAAGTCTCTACAATCTAGAGAAGACCATTTTTTGAGTGGATACAGTGTACAGAAAGGATATTGCTTTCTTGAAAACACCTTACAAAAAAAACACACAGTAGCATCCTATCTGAAGCAAAGTCTCTGAAGTTGCAGGTCAAGCCTTTCATTATTGTAAGTGGGCCATTCAGGGGCTCAGGATTTCAGTCACCCCTCTCATAATTGTTCACCTCCATAGTGGTGCCCAATCCCCACCACTGGAGCAGAGAACAAGTACAACAGTGTCTCTGTGGGATTTGAGACTTTGCTGTTGCTGAACTGTGGAGAGGAGATGGAAAAGGGTTAGTCTTGGTGTTTAGACAGACTTTTCATTCACCACTTCCTTAGAATGGAAACAGTTCCTACTCAACAAGAATCTTGACACAGAAGATCTTTTAGGCAAGAGGCCTCAGCAAGACCATGCCTTCCTCCATCTCCCCTACACTCACACACAATCAAAATGACAGCAAAATGTTGCACACATCAAAGGTCAATGTTTACATTTGTACAGTGATTAAAGACAGGCATTCATCAGTCTTTTCAGAAATGACAAATAGGAGGCCCATCATCAACTAATATTTCTCCGGATATTAGTTTCAAACATGAGGGACAGCTAATACGTATTTGTGAGTGTTAAAGATATTGTAACTGATGTGTGATTGATTTGTGCATGTGCGCACACACTATGCATACTAGGTTGCTCTCACTGTGCAGTACTCAGAGGTCCTTTCTTTAGGACAAATGATAATCAAAGAATTCAACAAGGAGCAAAATACTTGCAATATAAACCAAAGTATAAAGATGAACCATTCATGGCTGGTACAGTTATATACACAATATAATCAGTTCCTCAACTTTGAAAATAATACTGATGGCGATGTTTTGTCTATATATGGAGAGAAGGTTTTAAATTTTTGTAACCTTATACAGCAATTCCTTAAGAATCTAAGTTACTTGTAAATACGCCATCTGAAGTATTTTGCATTTCCACAGATATCATCTAATTTAAGTAAGTAAAATCCATTGATATTCTTTACCCAAAATGAAGATCAGTCACAAAGCTGTTCACAATGGAAACCCATGCTAATACTAAATTAGTTTTACGCACTTTCCCATCCAGGGAAGTAACCTATTCTACAAAGGTTTGAAATGTGTTACTTTCCTTTTCCTAATTCAAGTATGAACACCTAAGCCCTATTCATTTTGTTTTTTCTTTAGACAAATTTGTTGAAGTCCCCACTTTCTTTTAAGACATGGCCCAACATGCCTACTGCATGAATCCACTATTCAATACAAGGTTTTATGGTAAAAGAAAGAAAAATAAGTCCAATTTCACTTTACTCATGCTCATCAAAAACAGGAACTCTTTTTTGAAGAGAATACTAGATCTTGTGAGAACTCACAGAATCTAAACTACTCATTTGATCTTCAAGCCAGTAGGTTATAACCCTAGTTTTCTAATATCTCTCTTGATTCTGTTTTACTGCATTAACAGACTAAATGATCAAAATAACAATATATCTTCTTTTTCCTTACCTCCCTTCAGTCTTTACCAGAAGTAGAAAAAAACTTTGCAAAGGCAGAGACTTGCCCCCTTCCTCAAACCTCCTCTGCCCCTACACCTTGTGTCCTTCATGAAGATTTGCTAGCTCTATAAAATTTCCCACTTAATTAAAATTCCCAAAGCAGCTGCAAGGGGAAGGAGTTGAATCTATTATCTCACTCATTTGAGTAAACCATTAAATCCCACAATAAAGATCTACTTAAGATCAATTTACTCGCTGGAATAAAGATAGTGGGAAGCATTTTTTCCCCTATCATCTTTGGACACATTTCTTGAGAAAAAAGTCACAGCTCTAATCTGAGGAGGAAAAAAATAGAGCTACACCATTTACTCTATTTGCTCTGGTCAGACTTTGGTGAGAGAATTCAGTTTCTCTCACACACCTGGGGCCAATCTTGACAAGGACAGGAGTTCAGCCTAATCAGCCATAGCTGGGAGCTAAAACAAATTCATTCTGTCAGTTGATAAGAGCCCTGTACATCAAGTTGGGCCTTCATTAATTGCTGGAGTAGGAAAATGTGACTTATTTACATCTTTTGCTTCCTCACTTCACTGTTTGGGAGCAAGTAGATAACTATGGCCATTCTCCAAATCTTACAGATTTTACAACATCTATTTGTTAATTAATTTTCATTGAACACCTACATGGTTGGGATGGTTTTTGAAATGCTAAATACTATGCCACTGCCTGAAAGAGTTACTGCAACTTCCAAATTTGTCCAGTTTACCACCAGAAAGTAGCTTAGGCGTTGGCAGTCACTGACTCCCCAAGTATGAAGTATCTCTAAAGCAAATAACACACATATAATTCTGTTTGATGATGGGAAATGTCACAAAAGTTGTCAATGCTACAGAAGTCTACTCAAGGTACTGTTGCCCAGGTCTATAACATAAACAACTCACTCACTGCTGTCACAAATAAATTTCCTCTTGCAACCTAGCCCAACAATAAGAAGAGACAACTCCCCACAAACTGAAAGATGTTTTTCCAATAGAAACACTATAAATTTCACACTGTTAAAAAAATTCAATGTGCGCTTAACAGACCCTGAAAGAAATTGCTACAGACTCCCTCCCTCTTCAATTAAACCACAATGCATAATCCTGGTCTTGACATATGTCTAACTTCTCTTCACTTGAACAACTTTGGGAAATAATTAGGGATTTATAGCTGGTATTAAAAGAAGATGGAAAACCTGGAAGACTAAGACATATTTTCTTTCCCTAATGTTTACCAGTTTTGACAACCAGGAAGCTTGAATTGGGAACTGCTGCAAAATGAACTCCCAAAGAGTATTGATAGGGAAAATGTGATATGGAACCAAATAAATATACAAACCTCAAACTGTGCAGACACATAATAACCAGAACACTAATTTTAATCCTCATAGAAAAACCATTTGAAATCCAGGTACGTTCCATTTGTTCTCACAAGACGTAACAACGTATTTTCGATAGGCTATGTTGTGAGATTGGGGGTATCAAACACAGGAAAACAAAAGTAGCCATATTCATTTAAACTTCTGCAGGAAGCACTTAAGCATCACTCTATATTTGAAGGCAATAGAAGTAAGACTTACCTTAAAGGAGAAATAACTAATTAGAAATGGTAATTCCATGCACAGGGGCCAATGGCTTTCACAGCTCTTTGAGCTGGACTCCCAGCCTTACTCATTCTGTGCCTCAGACAAGACCTGAGAATTTCCAGTCAGCCTGAAAATACTTGACATGGTGACTTTCTGGCCTGCAATTTCTTTGACATACCTCCCTGCGATCCTTGTTCCTATACCTCTAAAATCCTTGCAGTCTTTTAAGTGAAAAGTTGGCATCTCTGGAGGAGAACATGACACCAAGAGGGTGATGTGCAAAGGTCCTTGACACTTTGGGTAAAAATGTATCAATGAAGCAAGGGGAAAATTTTACGTGCACATGAGAGGGGAGTGATTGCTAGTTATGCATTGATCTTGTCAGCGACACACACAGACACCTCTTTCAAATCTCAGGGGTAGTAATATCATCTTAAGGAAACTGAGTTTGATAAGCATTCAGTTTTACAAAGAGCTGCTTGGCTACAGCTACAAAAAAGATACTTTAAATATCCTAAAATGCTTATGGGCAGTAATGGAAATACAGGATTGAGAGAGAATGGGGATCTAGGACTTCTCCAGGACACTAAATGACATAGTAATACAGTCCTTCCTTTCTCCCCCTCTGACCTCTTCCACCCAGGAAGTAATTTCCATTTCTAGTTTTATATTCAAACTGCCAGTCACAGAATCTTATGAATATTTTCACAGCAATGAAATACCTATACAGTCATCTCACTATAAAAAGGGTTTTGGGGGAACCCTGCTCCTCAATGTTATAGCCAACTGTGATAATTAAGAACCTTAGCTGCTGCCCTGGGCACTCCCAGCCCTCTCATGGGTGGCAGATGCAAGGGAAGAAGGTCTGGGAGAATGAGCAAGCTCTATGGTGGTCTCCAATATTATCCCTGCTGCAAGAGCAAAGGAGAGGGCTGGAAGGGCAGGTGGGGAATCTCCAGAGTTCCTAAGCTGGTTTATCCAGTTTATGGCCAAGAAAGTAACTGGATGCTACTTGCACCAAAGAACTATAGCATGGGAAATGAGCTTCTTCTCAGTGTTCCTGCCAACCATAGAGGTGGAATGGGCTGGGGCCGGGGGAGGCTTGTTAAGGGTTTATTCTATGCCAAGCATTCTACTAAGTGCTGGAGTAAGCACAAGTCCTACAAGTTCAATTCTGGCTCTGCCATTTGCCTGTTGTGTGACCTTAGGCAAGTCACTTAACTTCTCTGTGATCCAGTTACCTCATCTGTAAAATGGGGATTAAGACTGTGAGCCCCTTGTGGGTCATTGACTGTGCCCAACCTGATTGCTGTGATTCTATCCCAGCTCTTAGAACAGTGCCTGCTACATAGTAAGCACTTAACAAATACCATTTTAAAAAAATATATCCTAATGGGAAGAGCACAGGCTTGGGAGTCAGAGGACCTGGGTTCTAATCCCACTCTGCCACTTTACTGCTTTGTGACTTTGCACAGTCACTTAACTTCTTTGTGCCTCACTTTCCTCATCTGTAAAATGAGGGTTAAATACTCATTCTCCCTCCTACTGTGAGTCCCACATGGGCCAGAGACTACAGCCAGGAAAACTGCTGCTACTGGTACTATTACTACTCCTATTAGTGCTGTTCCTAGGTCTATTCATCATGCTGTTTTCTTACATGGGAAATTCAACACCATAGTATCTATCCCAGCACTTACAGTGCTTGGCATGTAGAAAGTGCTTAACAAATACCATTATTACTGATTGATTTAAGGTCCAAGGTAAATATTCAAGGGACTGATTCCAGAAATTAACCATATTTGCTAAACCACATCTGCAGTTTTTTTTCCCATAATGTTTTTAAAGTGTTTCCCATAATGTTTTTAAAGTGTTCTACCTGGTTTACAATTACCTCATTTCTAGTCACCAAAAGGCAGCTATTTATGTATCCTGTTGTCATCCAATCTCCTCATTTGTCTTGCCTAGTGAAGGTGTGATGTGACCTGCATTGCTTTAATGGTTAAGGTTTGACTGCATTCCAAGGCTTCATTGCTTGTGTGGCTATCTTGACATTTGATGTTAAGTACTGCAAATAGGACATGTTGTGGGAACTAATACTAGTCAGTCAGTCAATTTGATTTATTGAGCTCTTACTCTATGCAGAGCACTGTACTAAGTGCTTGGGAGTGTACAATATGGCAATAAACAGACATTCACTGCCTACCCACACTTTTAATACTGCCTAACATCTCATAGGGGCACCTATTCTGTTACTAGCAGCATGGCTTAGTAACAAGAGCCCGGGCTTGGAAGTCAGAGAGCGTGAGTTCTAATCCTAGCTCCACCACTTAACAGCTGTGTGACTTTGGGCAAATCACTTCACTTCTCTGTGCCTCAGTTCCTTCATCTGTAAAATGGGGATTAAGTCTGTGAGCCCCACGTGGGGCAACCTGATTACCTTGTATCTACCCCAGTGCTTAGAACAGTGCTTGGCACATAGTAAGCACTTAACAAATCCCATTGTGATTTAGCTAACCCACCATTGTAAGAATTCTCATTTCTATTCAGGGATTAAAAGTATTTTGCTGGAGTAATTAACATTGCAAATAAAGTCAATTATTGAAGAATATCATTATGCCTTTCATGGTTTTAGCAATGGGGTGAGGAATGTGGTGAGTTTTCTGTCCCTAAATCTGAATTGTTACTTGCTAATTTGTCAGCTTTATTGAAAACTAAATATTAAATGTTAAAACTAAAACTAAATATTAAATGATGAGTGGGAAAAATATGCATCCCACCTGAAATCCACACTTGGTATGTTTAATAAATACCACAACAAACACACTTTTCTCCAGTAATTCAGTCAGTTCTTCTGGCTGAGTTGTCTAGACTTTTGTACATTTTACCAATCAGCAGCAGCTTTACTGCAGCCACTTCCAACTATAATTGGTAACATTGGTAGCTGGTGGCAATGTCAACAAATTTTCAAATCTCAATTGTCATAGTCTATAAATGACAGCATCCAGTGGCATATTTCCTCTAGAAGTAAATATTCAGGACTTAACCAATGTAAAAACACATCTCTATAACTCAATGCTCCTTCTATAGGTTAGAAAGTGAGTCAAATTCTATTCCATAAATAATACTAATTCCTATATTATGAGGTTGGTTTCAGCTGAGACATTAATACTTCTATGATCAAATTTCCTCCCTCAAGTAATATAAATTTATAGGCATGTCTTTTCCCAATGCTATATTGACTGCTCACTACATGAGAAAGTAATTAGACTTCTTTGAGAGACAGAATTGTATTGAGAAATAAATTTAAGTAAATAGCAGCAGTAATATGAACACCTTTCAAGTTTCCCTGAGAGGTGATAACAATATTTCCAGAAAATTAACCACTACTAAAATTCTTTTCCAAATGGTTTTTGCAATAGTACTCATTTATACAAGAGTATAAATGTTTTAAATAATCAGTTCAATACCATGACTATTATGAATTTGATTATTCTTTAAAGCCAGCAAGGTGTTACCATTTTGTGTGTGAAATCAACCCATTGAGGTTGACCTATTTGGGTCAAAAAGTGATTTATCTGGATTAAAAGTGAGTTAGCTGGATTGTCAATATGCACTTCTCAGATTCACCATATCAGTATTCTGCTAGATTTGTGCTGGGTAGTAGTAGCCCCAATATGTAACTCTTCTGATACAGTTTTGGATAATTTAGAACAAAAATCAATCATCTACTTCTTAAATTTTCACAGAACAGAGGGGAACCAGTCTTATTACCTTATATTTTTCCTTTTGGAAATTCCTTACAATGAGAAGGGATGTCACAAATCACTTAAAACTGAAGACTTAAAGACAAATTGTCAGCAAATTCCAATGGTTAATATTTCAAAGTCCATGTGTCAATAACTCAAGTTATTGAAAATCTTCATTAGGGTTAGGCTTATTCTATTTCCTTCAGTACTCTAAGCCTGGGAAGCAAAGTAAACCAGGAGATGGCACAATAATCTTGTCCCTTTGGGGATATCCACACAACCAATAGGGATAAACAAGAGAGAGTGAAATCTAACTTTGCCTAAAAATAACCAGATTAAATTTGTGAACAGACTAGAATATTGCCTAGCTTTCCATTTTGCATCAGTGCAAGAAACATTACTTGTATCTGTAATCATCAAGATATTCATATATATATAGTATTACTCTTCATATCTACCAGTAACCTTAATGACTCTGCTGATTATGCTATTTCAAAGTCTCCCAGTTTAGAAGAAAGTGTCCTAGATTTACTTAAAAATAAGAAATTTCTTATTTTACTACTTGGGCAAGAGAAGTGTAAAAGAGAAGTGTAAACGTGTGACTTTTTTCCAGTGTAGTTTATAGGTAAGAAAACTACTAAACTCTTGATATAAGATTTTTTTTAAGCTCAAGTATTTCTAATGGTACTTGTTAAGCACTTACTATGAGCCAGGCACTGTACTAAGTGCTGATGTAGATAGAATATGATTAGGTTGGACACAGTCCCTTTCCCACCTGAGTTTACAGTCTAAATCCGAAGGAGAAGGATTTAATCCTCATTTTACAGTTGAGGTAACTAGGGCAAGGAGAATTAAGTGATTTGCACAAGGTCACACAGAAGACAATCAATCAATCATATTTATGGAGTGCTTACTTTGTGCAGAGCACTGCACTAAGCACTTGGGAGAGTACAATATAACAGATTTCATAGACACATTCCCTGCCCACAATGAGCTAATGGTGGAACTGAGATTAGAACCCAGATCCTCTGACTCCCAGACACGTGCTCCTTCCACTAGGCCACGCTACTTCCCTATTGTTGCTATCTATTGTTCACATATACGAGGAATAATAATTTAAAATAAAACAAAAGGCTTTAAAATATGTAGTTTACTGATTCTAGAATCTAATATCCTTTCCATTCTAAACCACAGTTGCTGAATAAATAAATTATATTTCACATGTGAACTCAGAGCTGATTATTTCTTTCTGAGACTGATAATGAACAAGGTTTGCTGAAGAATCCTATTAAATAGAAAATAGCAAACTTGCCTGAACATGGCAAATTCAGCAGGACCCATTTTTTACTCTTTAATTGCCAGTCTCTGAAAAGTTTATATTGCTACAGTATCCTTTGTTAAACATTTATGGGGCTCTTTCTAAGTCTTCGCATTTGAATAATACTTAGTACAAATACTTCATAATATCTTAATCCTTTCAATAATTAGATTTTGGTGGATAAGTTTAAAGAAAAAAAACTTGTAAACTGTAAGTTCCTCAATAGCAAGAACTGTATTTTTTACTTCTGCTATATGTGCCCAATCGCCATCTGAACATGATGCTTAATAATGCTGCTGATAATTTAGTAGATTAATGAACATCTATTTGGTAAATGTGTACTTTCCTTAAACAGCTAAGAAATAATTAATTAATGGTAATCATTCAGAAAATTTTATCCAACAAGCAAAATGGAGATTATTTTTCAAATTGTGTTTTCTATTCTAGAGCTATTAATGAAATCAATGGATTTTAGTTAAAATATTTCTTTACAGGAATATCAATTTTGCTGAAGTGAACAGGGTCTTAACATTTAAAAATTGAACTTTTCCAACAGATATTAATTTGTTTTGAGTTTCTGAACCCATTTAATTTCACAGGACAGCCTATTCACTGAAGCTTTCATCATGTCACTAGAATAATAGAAAAGGAACTACATTCTAAATGTTTAATTAGGAATAAAATTACATTTAGGTAATGATATACAATATTGCTAGATAGTAGTCAAGAGAAACATACCTTACCAACACCATTGAGACTTTTAATTTCCCTTAACATAAAAAATGCTTAAGACATGTTTGGAGTACCGAGTGGCCCATCAGTTACCACTTCTAATCATTCTCTAAGTACTGCCTCGTTGGAGTTATTTGTGGTATTATAGTTAGAACATTATCATTCCCACTGTTTCGGAGACATTTGTGAGGACTCCAAACTAATTATATGTGTATTTAGCAAACACACAATTTGAGATTTGAAGAAAATTGCTGATGCAGCAGATGGAAATGTTCCATAACAAAATACACTGACAGATGTGCTACCTGAACAGGGATTTCCCTAGAAAATACCTAATTCTATTCTATATCTTTAGAAAAAGTTCATTGTAAAATCTGTTAAAATATGCTAATGTTCCATATTGAATTATATCTAGCAGCATTTACAATGGTAAAACCATACTTGAAAAAGTACAAAAAATTTTCAGCAAGCAACTGCAAAATATCTACAGAACCTAGGGCCATGGCAACGTATGGCATGGCCCAATCCCACTGGTTTTCCTATCTTCTTCTCACCCGAGTCACAAATAAATTTTGACTCCTATAACACTCCTTAGTGGCTCAACTGGAAGTTATTTGAAAACAATGTTTTATATGGCTAACATGGCAACTGCATAATGAAATCAATGGATTTTTATCACTTACTGTTTACAGAGCACTGTAATACGCATTTGAGAGTATAATACAACAGAGTTAGTAGACACATTCACTGCCCACAAGGAGCTTATAGTTTTGAGGGGGTGGCAGACATTAAAATAAATTACAGGTAGGGTAAATGGGAATGTGTAAGGATATGTACATATGCACTTTGGGGCTGGGGTGCAGATCCAACTGCATAAGCAACAGGAGGGAGAACAAATGAAGAGAGAAAATGAGGGCCTTGTCAGGAAAGGCCTCTTTTAGGAGATGTGATTTTAATAAGGCTTTGAAGGTGGGAAAAGTCGTGATCTATCAGATATGAAGGGGAAGGGAGTTTCAGGTCAGAGGAATGATGTGAGATAGATGAGATCAAGGTACCATGAATAGGTTGGCATTAATTGAGTGAACTGTATGGATTGGATTGTAGTAAGCTAAAGTCAAATTCCATGCCTTGGGAAAATTTCCTAGCTGATTAATAAAAATTAGCATTAAAATTGGATAATGTAGAAGTTGACTTTTCTGGGCAAGTATTCTTTTCTTACTGAATCTGAATAGAGCAAAACATATAATAATAATAATATTTGTTAAACAATTACTATGTGCCTAGCACTGTCCAAGCGCTTAGTACAGTGCTCTGCACACAGTAAACACTTAATAAATATGATTGAATGAATGAATGTTCAAGGCAATGGTTGATACAATGTACAAGATAAATACAATATATTCATTCATTCATTCAATCCTATTTATTGAGCGCTTACTGTGTGCAGAGCACTGTACTAAGTGCTTGGAAAGTACAATTCAGCAATAAAGAGAGACAATCCCTGCCCACAATGGGCTTACAGTTTAGAAGGGGGGAGACAGACATCAAAACAAGTAAACTGGCATCAATATAAATAAATAAAATTATAGATATGTGCATATATACATAAGTGCTGTGGGGTGGGGAGAGGGGGGTAGAGCCAAGGGAGCAAGTCTGTGCGACAGGGAGGGGGAGCTGAGAAAAGGGGGGGCTTATTCTGGGAAGGCCTCTTGGAGGAGGTGAGCCTTCAGTAGGGCTTTGATGGGAGGAAGTGTGATTGTTTGGTGGATTTGAGGAAGGAGGGTGTACCAGGCCAGAGAAAGGACATGGGCTAGGGGCAATGGTGGGACAGGTGAGAACGAGGCACCATAAGAAGGTTAGCACCAGATGAGCACTGTGTGAGGGCTGGGCTGTAGAAGGACAGAAGGGAGGTGAGGTGAGAAGGGGAAAGGTGATGGAGAGCTGTGAAGCTAATAGTGAGGAGTTTTTGATACGGAGGTTGATAGGCAATCACTGGAGATTTTTTTTGGGGGGGTGACATGCCCAGAACATTTATGTAGAAAGATAATCCAGGCAGCAGAGTGAAATATGGACTGAAGTGGGGACAGACAGGAGGTTGGGAGGTCAGAAAGGAGGCTGATGCAGTAATCCAGTCAGGATAGGCTGAGTGATTGTACTAACGTGGTAGTGGTTTGGAAACAAGCCCTGTCCCTCAGGGGCCACATAATCAATCAATCAATCAATCATATTTATTGAGCGCTTACTGTGTGCAGAACACTGTACTAAGCGCTTGGGAAGTAATCTTTGTAGGATGGAGAAAAGGAATTTAATCCCCCATTTACAGATGAGAAAACTGAGGCACAGAGACACTGTATCCAAGGTTACACAACAGGCAAGTGGTAGAGCTGGTATTAGAACTCAAGTCCCCTGAATCTCAGTTTGGTGCTCTTTTCCACTAGCCACAGTGCTTCCCATACACTTAAAGAAGTCACTTCTTTCTGAGAGTAAAACTGTTCACAATTTGATTCTCAAGGCAAGGGTACAAAATAGATTCAGTCATAATTTATAAGACTTCAGAGAAACAACATAGCCTAGTGGAAAGAGCATGGGCCTGGGAGTCCAAGGATCTGGGTTCTAATCCCAGCTCTGCCACTTGTCTGCTATGTACCTTGGGTACGTTACTTAACTTCTCTGTGCCCCAGTTACCACCTCTGTAAAATGGGGATTAAGACTGTGAGCCCCATGTGGGACAGGGACTGTCTCCAAACTGGTTATCTTCTTTCTACCTCAGTGCTTGGTACTGTGCCTGCTACATAGTAAGCACTTAACAAATACAGAAAGGTTTCTCTGGTATTGTTCTGGTAGACACCTTCTGGAGATGTGATAGTGTCCTCTGGCCCAGGGGCCTGTCAGATCCTAATTAAAACCAGGTATCTCTGGGTAAGATTCAGAGATTTGTGAAATCAGGACTGGCACTGTCTTATTAAAATAAACTAAATAAGGAGCAGAAGAAACAGTCCTTCACCAAACAGGACATTCAAAAGAAATAAGGGAGCCATGAAATCGGGACAGAATCCAAATGGGGACTCTGCACAAGTCTTCTGAAAAGATTGAAGACACTTCGTGAACATATCTATGGAGTATTTTCAAACACAGTGATTGCCAACTAATAATATTTCCCTCAGAAGTGTTTACTTGAAAAGGAAGCCAAGAGGAAACCAAGGCTAAATCATAAAAGCCAAAAATATTCCAGAAACTCTTATAGCTTTGGTCTACCTTTTAGCAAGTACTGATTGCTAAGTGATGAAGGCGCTTCTTACCAGATAGTAAACCTGATTCCAGGGCAAGGACAGATAGCAAAAGAGCTACTTCTCTCAGCCAAGTCAGAGCCAATAGTAACTCTGGGAGTTTGGATCCGCCCAGAACAATCCCGTTACTGCTTTACTGCTGTGAAATGCAGTGAATCAACTCCTTTGCCGGTTGAGGAACATAGTTTCCCTTTTCCTTCTCCAATATTCTTTGTCTACCACTAACATGAAGTATGATTGGTTGCTTTGAAATGCCACACTTCTACCAAAGATTGTTTTAGTGAACTACAGCACAGTCTAATGCTCTGTCAAGGAGAGTCTCAGATCATTCTTTCTATTTTACTGTTAATTAAACAGAGTCCTGAAAACGAAAGAACATGGTTGGAAGTCAAAAGCTAGCAGAACCGTAAGAACAACTCAGGTGGTATTAATATGTTTTGATAAATTCTGCAAATACATCTTTTCTTTTGTAGTATTTGTTAAGCACTTACTATGGACCAGGCACTGTACTACACACTGGGGTAGATACACTATAAGCAGTTCTGAATCTAAATCTCTAAGATTGTATGGACTTGATGCCAGAGGAGTGCAGTCAGGAAATACTTATCATGTAGTTCATGAAAACCAGTTGTGGGTCACAATCATCCTACCCACTAGGTTGCTGATGGAAGCAAGTACCGGTTTGATTGTGCAGGTATCTACTTCAACACAAGTAGAAAATCATCTCAAGTCATGCTACACTGAGATAGCTTAGTACATAAGCAGACAATCACTTGTCTTCTGTCCGCAACAGCCTGACCAAGAAGGAGCAGGTAGCCAGAAACCCAGTAAGAAGGTGTCCTGAACTGGTGTGAGGCCAAAACAAACGAATGGGGGCAGAGAAGAGACAGACAGACAGACACACACACACACACACATACACGGTGGGGGGGGGGGAGAGAGAGAGAGAATGAGGTTAAAGAAAAAGAAGGGAAATGGGGGGGAAAAGTAACCTTCATAACATCACTACAATCCACCCCTTCCTCTCCATCCGAACTGCTACCATATTAATCTAAGCACTTATCCTATCCCACCTTGATTACTATATCAGCCTCCTTGCTGACCTCCCTGCCTTCTGTCTCTCCCTACTCCAGTCCATATTTCACCTTGATGCCCAGATCATTTTTCTACAAAAACATTCATTCCATGTTTCCCCACTCCTCAAGAAACTCTGGTGGTTGTCCATCCACTCCCACGGCAAATAGAAACTCCTTACCATGTGCTTTAAAGCACTCAATCACCTTGCTCACTCCTACCTCATCTCACTACTCTCCTACCACAACACAGCCTGCACACTTCGCTCCTCTACTGCTAGCCTTCTCACTGTGCCTCGATCTCATCTAGGTCACTAATGACTTCCTTTTTGCCAAATCCAATGGCTCCTACTCTATCCTAATCCTCTCAACCTCTCAGCTGCCTTCGACACTGTGGACCACCACCTTCTCCTCAACATGCTATCCAACCTTGGCTTCACAGACTCTGTCCTCTCCTGGTTCTCCTCTTATCTCTCCGGCCGTTCATTCTCAGTCTCCTTTGCGGGCTCCTCCTCCCCCTCCCATCCCCATACTGTAGGGGTTCCTCAAGGGTCATTTCTTGGTCCCTTTCTATTCTCTATCTACACTCACTCCCTCGGTGACCTCATTCGTTCCCATGGCTTCAACTATCATCTCTACACTGATGACACCCAAATCTACATCTCCGCCCCTGCTCTCTCTCCCTCCCTCCAGGCTCGTATCTCCTACTGCCTTCAGAAGATCTCCATCTGGATGTCTGCCCACAACCTAAAACTTAATATGTCCAAGACTGAACTCCTTATCTTCCCTCCCAAACCCTGCCCTCTCCCTGACTTTTCCGTCACTGTAGATGGCATTACCATCCTTCCCATCTCACAAGCCTGCAACCTTGGTGTCATCCTTGACTCTGCTCTCTCATTCACCCCAAACATCCAATCTGTCATCAAAACCTGCCAGTCTCACCTCCACAACATCACCAAGATTCGCCCTTTCCTGATTGCATCAGCCTCCTCTCTGATCGCCCATCCTCCTGTCTCTCCCTGCTTCAGTTTATACTTCACCCTGCTGCCCGGATCATCTTTGTATAGAAATGCTCTGGGCATGTCACTCCCCTCTTCAAAAATCTCCAGTGGTTGCCTGTCAACCTACAAATCAAGCAAAAACTCCTCACTCTCAGCTTCAAGGCTCTCCATCACCTCCCCCCCTCCTACCTCATCTTCCTTGTCTCCTTCTACAGCCCAGCCCGCACCCTCCACTCCTCTGTCGCTAACCTCCTCACTGTGCCTCATTATTGCCTGTCCCGCCATTGACCCCCAGCGCATGTCCTCCCCCTGGCCTGGAATGCCCTCCCGCCACACATCCGCCAAGCTAGCTCTCTTCCTCCCTTCAAAGCCCTACTGAGAGCTCACCTCCTCCAGGAGGCCTTCCCAGACTGAGCCCCCTTTTTCCTCTCCTCCTCCCCATCCACTCTGCCCTACCTCCTTCCCCTCCCCAAAGCACTTGTATATATTTGTACAGATTTATTACCCTATTTATTTTACTTGTACATATTTACTATTCTATTTATTTTGTTAATTATGTGCATTTAGCCATAATTCTGTTTGTTCTGACGATTTTTACATCTGTCTACATGTTTTGTTTTGTTGTCTGTCTCCCCCTTCTAGACTGTGAGCCCGTTGTTAGGTAGGGACTGTCTCCATATGTTGCCGACTTGTACTTCCCGAGCACTTAGTATAGTGCTGTGCACACAGTAAGTGCTCAATAAATATGATTGAATGAATGAATGAATCTATCCCACTGTCTACCTCCCCCATGTCCTGCCTCTGGCCTGGAACACTCTCCCTCTTCATATTTAACAGACAATTACTCTCCCCACCTTCAAAGCCTTACTGAAGGCACATCTCCTCCAAGAGGCCTTCCCTGAACAAGCCCTCATTTCCTCCTCTCCCACTCTGAAAAAACAGCCAGTCACACTTAAAATATACTGTATTTATAAAATGAAGAATGTGATGCTTTTCTTTAATGCTGATATTAATCAATGTGATGATCAGTTCACATTGATGTTTTAAGTATATTGCAAGGTGCCTAAGGTGCAGTTTGCAAACTACCTGAGGGCAAGAATGACATCTTTTACATATTTTGAACAGTGTCCACAGACCTAAAATAGATGGAAGCTGCTAAATAAATACTGTTGACATTGATACTACAAAATAAATACAGTATGTATTTTGATCTTTTGTATGCATGATGTATATTATTCATGACTTAAACTACATCCATTTCTACTCCCTTAGTAATTGCTTTGAATTAGCTCATTTGTTTGTGTAGGGAAACTATTGGAAGTGTCTGTTTATTGCAAAGTATAAGTTATGTAATAAGACCTAAGATTTATACAACTTAATTTGCCAATTGTCTTGAGACTTATTTAAATATTTATACAGCCTTTAAATTGCTAACATTACTATTACTAACTAATTACATTGAATTACATTTGTAAGAAAAAAATAAATGGCAAAAAAGCAAAGCAATTACTAACAAAAAACCCAAAATGAATCTAATTTGATCTCTCAAAATATAACACCATAGCAGTATTTTCACAGTTAAAAACAGAGAGGCCTGACTGTGGTAATCATACTTAGAATGTTCTGAAGTACTCTATGAACACAAGTGCAATATGTTCTGTAGTCCTTGTGTAAGTATTTGAACAACTTGGCCTAATTTTAGTTTCTATCAGATTTTTAGAATCAACATGAGAAATGATTGAATTCCAACACATTGTCTGGCAGGAAAAAAATGTTCTGGCAACTACAGAGAACCAAAAACAAAATGAACCCTCAAGTGTTTCTTCCTTATATTATAGCCCATTTGATTTTTCAGAATCAACATGAGAAATAATTGAATTTTCACATACTGCTGGCAGAAAAAACTATGGGACAGAACCAAAAACAAAACAAAACCAAAATAACCCATGGGCTTCTTCACTATATTTTAGGCTCCTTTAAAAAATACAAATTTGCAAATATTTTTCCATTTCTTACTTCTCCCAATCAGTCATACCAATGATGTTTTGATGTTTAACCATTAAAAAGTTCTTCTCAGAGCTACACACTGTGATTTCTTGTCAGGTTTTAATTTAACTCAAAGTTATTAAACAGGCGTGGAGCAGGGCTACTTCTCTCAGGGGAAATGGCTCGATGAAAAACATATGTTTTTAAAGGGAAGGTTTGGATAGAAAACTTTTGGGGGGCCTGAATCTGCACAGAGCAAAGCTAACATTAAGCACCAACCTAACGCAAGCAGAAAAAATTGTTTTGGCATCTCAAGCCACTAGTCTCTCCTCCAAACCCAGTCTGGGAAACTTGATGCTTGCTCATCACCTAATTTGTAGTTATTTTGAGACATTTCCTCTCTGTAGCTCTGGTGATCAACCTTGCTGCCACTATGAGTGGACTTAGGATACAGGCAGGCACTGCAAAGAGAGGAGCACAGGGCTACTTGCACCCATGAGCAGCAGATGTCAATTAGGAGGACTCCTAGATAATCTAGGATACACATACATGAAGATGAGCTCCCAGAACAAAAAGACCTTGTTACAACAGGCTGAAACTAACGTTTTTGTGCTATCAGGCTAAATGATAACAGGCACTGGATTTCTCCACCTCTATAATTGGCATGTTAACAATCATCAGATATTTTTAGCATTAAGATGCAGGAGGAATCCATGAAACCTTTTCAACCACTAATCAATTATGCCCTGGTCAGGTGTAGCAAATTTTACCCAAACACACTTTGTCATAAACAAAGAACTATTTTCTTTAAAGCCAAGGTGAGCCAATATATCCAATGATCCGTAGTCAGTAAACATGTGACATCTGTCAAACAAAATGCCTCAAAGAGCTGAGCAGGAGCATTGACTTTCTGTGAAGGTGGTGGTAGTAGCACAAGTAGTAAAGGTGTTTATATAATGCTATGGCAACATACAATAAAATCATGAAACACAAAGTCCCTGTCAATGAGGACTAAGCATAGTGAATTTTTCCATCATGGAGAAAGGGACCAAATGGCGTTAGCAACCCAAATACAGAACTGGTCTACTCCAGAAGTGAAACAAGTTCCTTGGACTTGTTCCAAGAAGTGATAACTTTACTATCCAGGCAAAGGAAATCGCTTCTTTATATTCCACAGATTGTATTTTCACCTCAGCGGGCAGCATTGAGACATGGTTTTCCATATTATTATTAAGAATAATGTTTCTTATAATACCATGCCAAGTTAGAAATTTGCCTCTCAAATGCTCAGCATATTTGCTTTGCTTGAGGCTGTACTTCATGTCAATGCTAAGCAATAGATTCCCAAAATGAAATAAATTGAAAAAAATGGTTCTGAGAGGTAAAAGAAAATGACACTATTGTTCTTAACTCTTATTATATGATTGTCTTCACATTTGAAGATTTCAAAATGCTTTCAATAATATTAATAATAATGGTGCTTGTAAAGTGCTTACTATGTTCCAAGCACTGTACTAAGCATTGGGGTAAATACAAGTTAATCAGGTTGTGCACAGTTCCTGTCCCCTATGGGGCTCACACTCTTAATTCCCACTTTACAGATGAGGTAACTGAGGCCCAGAGAAGTTAAGTGACTTGCCCAAGGTCACACAGCAGACCTGTGGTGTAGCCAGGATTAGAACACATTTCCTTCTGACTCCTAGGCCCGTGCTCTATGCACTAAATTACACTGCTTCTCTAAGCCACATTGCTTCTCATTCATCCATTCATTCAATCATATTTATTGAGTGCTTACTGTGTGCAGAGCACTATAGTAAGCGCTTGGGAAGTACAAGTTGGCAACATATAGAGTCGGTCCCTACCAAACAACGGGCTCACAGTCTAGAAGGGGAAGACAGACAACAAAACAAAACATGTGGACAGGTGTCAAGTCATCAGAATAAATAGAAATAAAGCTAGATGCACATCATTAACAAAATAAATAGAATAGTAAATATGTACAAGTAAAATAAATAGAGTAATAAATCTGTACAAACATAAATACAGGTGCTGTGGGGAAGGGGAGGAGGTAGGGCGGGGGGGATGGGGAGGAGGAGAGGGAAAAGGGGGCTGAGTCAGGGAAGGCCTCTTGGAGGAGGTGAGTTCTCAGTAAGACTTTCAAGGGAGGAAGAAAGCTAGTTTGGCAGATGAGTGGAGGGAGGGCATTCCAGGCCAGGGAAAGGATGTGGGCCAGGGATCGACAGCGAGACAGGCGAGAACGAGGCACAGTGAGGAGGTTAGCGGCAGAGGAGCGGAGGGTGCGGGCTGGGCTGTAGAAGGAGAGAAGGGAGGTGAGGTAGGAGGGGGCGAGGTGATGGAGAGCCTTGAAGCCAAGAGTGAGGAGTTTTTGTTTGATGCATAGGTTGACTGGTAGCCATTGGAGGTTTTTGAGGATGAGATGCTTTCCAGTGAGAGACTATTGTTATACTTACCTGATGAGTATATGGAGCCCAAGAAAAGTTTAGCAATTACCTAATTTAAGATAATAACCTGGACTAATCTGTTGGGGGTTGAAGCTTCCACTTAAACTTGTAGTTTACCTGACTTGGTATTTGCTTTTGTTTTACACGACTCAGAATTCTATATCCGACAACAGCCAGCGTGGCCTAGTAGATAGAGCATAGGCCTGGGAATCAGAAGGACCTGGGTTCTATGCCTGGCTCTACCAGTTGTCTCCTGTGTGACCTTGGGCAAGTCACTTAGCTTCTCTATGCTTCGGTTACCTCATCTGTAAAATTGGGATTAATACTTTAAGCCCCATGTGAGACACGGACTGTGTCCAACGTGATTATCTTGTATTTACCCCAGAGCTTAGTTCAGTGCCTGGCATATAGTAAATGCTTAACAAATACCATAACAAAAAAGAGAACAACTTATATAGTTCTCCTACTAGGGCACTGATCTTGTTGTGACAATAAGTGCCTAGTCTCAGCAAATCACCCGAAGATGGCAGCCTTTTTTGCTATGTTTGCCTTCACGATGTCTTCTGCAGTACAACTTCTTATAAATACCTGTTCTCCCTCCTACTGTGACTTTGAGCCCCATGTGGCACAGGAACTGTGTCCAACCTGATTAACCTGTAGCTACTCAAGGGCTTAATACAGTGCTTGACACATAGTAAGCACTAAAATACCATAATTATTGTTATTATTATTGAAATAACATGTTCAGACAGAGATATGTTCACAGCTAAATTGGGAACGGGGGAAAGTTGTTAAAATGCAGTAGACAGATAAACCAATAGTATTTACTGAGCGCATAATCTGTGCAGAGCATTGTATTAAGTGCTCAGAAGTGTACAGTAAAAGAAGACAGAATCCCAGACCTCAGGAACCTTAAAAACTGGGCTATTTGGTATGTGGAAACAAGTGGGGTTTGAGGAGTGGCGATGGAAATGTGGATTTGGGTGACAAGGGGTGGTATAGAAGGGAAAGTCAAAAATACAAGCTGAGAAAATTCAAACCCTCCTCCCAAGATTCAGTCAAGCTCCATATCCACTATTTCTGCTGAAGTTTCTGGCTTAAACCCAGTTTTCCTATAATGTGGAAACTGTGGTCTTACAAAATTCTGCATTAAGAAAGACATCACTAAACCTAAGTCCAAAGCCACACCCATGCACAAACTGTTCTTTTCCAACACTGTATCATTCCGTAACCAGATAGGCTCATGTTATCAAAGAAACATTTCTTAACTTCCTACCTGTGGCTAAAAGAGCATGCTGAAAGCACATGTAATGGCAGAACCAAATACACTCTGTATGCATTGAGCAGAGAGGCTTAATGTGTCTAAAAGATACAGTCCTCAAGACTGTAAGCCTCTTATGGGCAGGCTATGTGTCCATTTATTATTGTATTGTCCTCTCCCAAGCACTTAGTACAGTGCTCTGCATACAGTATGTGCTCAATAAATACAATTGACTGACTAAAAGATACAAGAATATCTCAACATCCCTTAGACCTCTTCTATGGCATTGTGTAAGGATGCAGTTAGGATAAGGAGACTCAGAAAGTTTCATCGTTTATCATCCTTAATCATTTACCAAGTATCTTCACTATACTATACTAGCACTATATTAGCCCTATAGTAGGAACTTAATGATATTCAGTCCCTGCCCTCAGTTAACTCACAGTCACAGGGGGAACCCAAAGTCAGGAAGTCTTAAGTTTCAAATTTCAATGATAAAACCACTGTAAGAAATAAATGCCTCCTAGCCAGGACTCTCTGGGAAGTACTTAGAAGTTTGAAGTACTTAGAAGAACTAAGAAAAGCACAGGGGCCTAGCAGAAATATCATGATAATAATAATAATAATAATGATATTTGTTAAGTGCTTACTATGTGCCAAGCACTGTTCTAAGCTCACACTTTTAATCCCCATTTTCCAGATGAGGTAACTGAGGCACAGAGAAGTTAAGTGACTTCATTCAATCGTTTTAATTGAGTGCTTACTGTGTGCAGAGCACTGTATTAAGCACTTGGGAGAGTGCAATACAACACAGTCTGTAGACATGTTCCCTGTCCACAATGAGCTTAAAGTCTAGAGGACTATATTAGAGTGGGAAGCAGCTAGGAAAATCAGCACAATTCAAGAACTTCCCAGAAGTCTGAAAAGCCACTCACATCAACTGCAACTGGATAAATATCTGATAAGGATAGTCCTAAGTATCACAAAAACATCAACCATATAGAAAAAAGGAAACTGTAGGGCAATGGGCAGCCAGTAGGTCCAAACAGCTTCAATCAATCAATCAATCAATCAATCATATTTATTGAGCGCTTACTGTGTGCAGAGCACTGTACTAAGCGCTTGGGAAGTACAAATTGGCAACATATAGAGACAGTCCCTACCCAACAGTGGTCTCACAGTATAGAAGGGGGAGACAGAGAACAAAACCAAACATATTAAGAAAATAAAATAAATAGAATAGATATGTACAAGTAAAATAAATAAATAAATAGAGTAATAAATATGTACAAACATATATACATATATACAGGTGCTGTGGGGAAGGGAAGGAGGTAAGACGGGAGGAATGGGGAGGGGGAGGAGGGGGAGAGGAAGGAGGGGGCTCAGTCTGGGAAGGCCTCCTGGAGGAGGTGAGCCCTCAGTAGGGCCTTGAAGGGAGGAAGAGAGCTAAGTTGGCAGATGTGGGGAGGGAGGGCATTCCAGGCCAGGGGGATGACGTGGGCTGGGGGTTGACGGCGGGACAGGCGAGAACGAGGCACGGTGAGGAGATTAGTGGCAGAGGAGCGGAGGGTGCGGGCTGGGCTGGAGAAGGAGGGAAGGGAGGTGAGGTAGGAGGGGGCGAGGTGATGGACAGCCTTGAAGCCACTGTTTGGGCTTCAAACAGCGAAGCCCAAACCAGACAGAATAAAGAGGCAGTGAGTGGAAATGTGTGATGTACCTGAGAACAGTAAGCCTAGGGCTCTACAAATAGAAGCTGTGAAGTCCAAGAACAGTGTCTATTGAAGCTGGAAGAAGACAAGCAGAGTGGAAAAAAACATAAGGCACAAGGCAACATAAGTTGGAGAGCTGCAAGAAAAGGTAGCCAAGGTAAAATTAATAATGAAGACACAAGTAGAATGAGCCTTAATATAGGCACAAAAGAAGGACAGAGGCCTAAAGCAATGTGACAATCTGTTGTTTTACAGGAGCCAAGTGCCATAGCAAGGGGTACAGGACAACAGGCATGAAAAAGACATGGTTTCAACTTGAAGGGGCTTGGGGATGGGGAAAAGGATCCTAATACGTTCACCAAAATATTTTGAGGCTACAAGGCTATTGTCCTTAAGTTAAGAATAGTATCAATCAATCTCTGAGCAAAACTATTACTAAGTGCTTATCCTATCTGGTAATAACTTGGGCTGACACAATATAGAAAGTCCTTGTTAAACTGAACCAATTGAGCCCAAAGGTCAATTCCATCATAATGGGGTACCTCAGAGAGCCATTCTTCCTAACTAGTTATTGATTTGAAGAAATCACGAGTGGCTTGCATCAAATCACCATACCCAAGTTGTTATGTTAGATCAACAGGCAGTAAATATTTGTATTTTCATATGGCAATCTGCTATTCAGGATAATCTATCGTTCCTGCTGAGATGGAAACAACAGTGTAACAATCATTTAACAATTATATAATGATAGAACCAAGAATTTATCACACATTGCAATGCTCTACAATCATTACAGAAACCATTCAGCTGTTGTCAAATATCCTGGATATGTCCAAGCAAACTGCACAGCTCTGCCTGGTGAATGTACCAAGGATATAGTCATGTTTTAGTACTCTCTGCTGAAAGTTAATGGCCAGTGCAAAACATCAAGCCAGTGCAGTAAAATATCAGCAGTAAAAAGGGCTAAATAAATCAGAAATGAAAAAGGAGATTTATTTTAGCTGCATTCATTAATCAGGGATAAGTGAGGGTCCAACACACCTACACAGTAACTTGCATTAATCATAACCATCTTATCACTTCTATTGTATAATAATATTTTGATCTCTTCTGAGGCCCTCCAACTGCTTTTCTAACATCAATGTTATTGTTCCCAGCTTAATATTGACATAGAGCATTTATGACATGCCAAAACCTTTGCAAACATTAATTCATCTTCACTATTCCCTAAAGGTTAGGCACAGAATTATGTAAGCAAGTAATATGGTCCTCACTGTGCGGATGAGAGGAATAAAAGAATGTTTCTGAAGCACAAAGAACCAATATCTGAAACAGGACTGGGACTGTACTGCTTTTGAACCAATTGTTCCCACGTGCCTGTGCCCCTATATTTTTCAAGATATCGGCCTAAAGTGAAACAGTAAGTCAAGCTAGAAAGTATACTTTCATCTGGTTAAGATCTCACTCCACTGAAAAGCACTATACAGCACAGTATAATGTCTACATTGTTAGACACTATAATGATGAACTCCTTATCTTCCCACACAAACCCTGTCTTCCCCCTGACTTTCCCATCACTGTAGACAGCACCACCATTCTTCCTGTCTCAGAAGTCTGTAACCTTGGCATTATCCTTGACTCCTCTCTCTCATTCAACCCACATATTCAATCTGTCACTAAATTCTGTAGTTCAACCTTCACAGCATTGCTAAAATCCACCGTTTACTCTCCATCCAAATTGCTACCCCATTAATCCAGGCACTTATCCTATTCCACTTTCATTACTGTAACAGCTTCTTGCTGACCTCCCAGCCTCCTGTCTCTCCTCACTCCAGTCCATACTTCCCTCTGCTGCCCAAATCATTATTCTACAAAAGCATTCAAGTCTATGTTTCCCCACTCCTCAAGAACCTCCAGAAGCTCCTCCAAAGCACTCAATCACCTTGTCCCCTCTTAACTCACCTCACTACTCTCCTATTATAACCCAGCCTGCACAGTTCACTCCTCTAATGCCAACATACTCACTGTAGCTCGATCCAGTCTATCTTGCTGCCAACCTCTCTCCCACATACTGCCTCTGGACTGGAATGCTCTCCCTCCTCAAATCTGACAATTACTCTCGCCACCTTCAAAGCCTTATTGAAGGCACATCTCTTCCAAGAGGTCTTCCCTGACTAAGCCCTCCTTTCCTCTTTTCCAACTCAATTATGTGTTGCCTTGACTTTCTCTCATCATTCGTCATCACCGCACCCAGTCCCACAGCACTTATGTACATATCCTGTGTATTATGTACATATATACGTACATAGAGAAGCGGTGTGGCTCAATGGAAAGAGCCCAGGCTTGGGAGTCAGGGGTCGTGGGTTCTAATCCCGGCTCTGCCACTTGTCAGCTGTGTGACTTTGGGCAAGTCATTAACTTCTCTGTGCCTCAGTTATTACCTCATCTGTAAAATGGGGATTAAGACTGTGAGCCCCACGTGGGACAACCTGATCACCTTGTATCCCCCCCAGTGCTTTGAATAGTGCTTTGCACATAGTAAGTGCTTAACAAATACCATCATCATCATTATTATTATATCCATAATTTATTTATTTTATATTAATGTCTGTCCCCCTCTAGACTGTAAATTCATTATGGGAAGGGAATGTGTCTGTGATATTGTTGTTTGTATTCTCCCAAGCGCTTGGTACAGTGCCCTACACATCGTAAGCACTCAATAGATACAATTGGTTGATTGATTGATGGAGGCTTCCATCCCAGACAATGAAGTCTCAGTCCAGTCATGAAGACTTTGGGATTACGAACCTGTGCCAAGTAATAATTCATTCTAGTGTTAGAGGTTTGTGCAACACCACTAGCATTCTCTAGTGCCTCCCATTCATGTTCTAGTTGGGGTGGGGAGTGCAGCAAGTGAGTAGGAGTGCAGAAATACAGTATATGGTTAAGTGGGTACAAGAATTTTACTTACAAAATGACCCAATTACCATGGCATAATGCCGATGTTATACTATAGCATTATAGACTAGCAGGCAACCGTGGACAGGGTGGCCAACTGGGAAGTCCCTAACCTGTTCATCACATGTAATGCCCTAAGTAGCTCTGGCCCTCCAAAGTCTGACCAATACTTCCTTGCAGTGGCAAAGGAGAGAGAGAGAGAGAGAGACCAAACCTCTAAAAAAGAGATAATGGCAAAAGAGAGATAATGGTAATGAACAGAAAGTTAATGTGATTTTCACTCATAGGAAGTTCAGTAATGTAATCACAATGGAGAAACAGGGAAAAATGTGAGTTGTGAAATCATCTGTTTATCCATTCATTCATTCATCCAATCTTATTTATTGAGCGCTTACTATATGCAGAGCAGTGTATTAAGCACGTGGGAGAGTACAATACAGCAATAAACAGTCACATTCCCTGCTCACAATGGGCTTACAGTCTAGAGTTGGGGAGGCAGACATCAATACAAATAAATAAAATAACAGATATGTACATAAGTGCTGTGGGGCTAGAGGAGGGGAAGAGCAAATGGAACAAGTCAAAGTGACACAGAAGGGAGTGGGAAATGAGGAAAAGTAAGGTTTAGTCTGGGAAGGCCTCTTGGATGTGATGTGCCTTCAATAAGGCTTTGAAGGTGGGGGAGAGTCAGTTTGAGGAGAGATTGTGTTCCAGATCAGAGGCAGGATGTGGGCTAGGGGTTGGCAGTGAGACAGGCGAGATAGAGGCAAAGTGAGAAGGTTAATAGTAGAGGAGCAAAGTGTGTGGCCTGGGTTGTAGAAGGAGAGAAGTGAGGTGAAGTAGGAGGGGGCAAGGAGTGCTTTAAAGCTGTTGGTGAGGAGTTGCTGTTTGAAGCAGATGTGGACGGGCAACCACTGGAGTTTTTTGAGGGGTGGGGTGACATGTCCTGAAAGTTTTTGTAGAAAAATGATCCGGCCAGCAGAGTGAAGTATGGACTGGAGTGGGGAGAGACAAGAGGCAAGGAAGCTGATGCAGTAATCCAGGCGGGATAGGATGCATGATTGCATTAACATGGTAGCAGTTTGGATGGAGAGGAAAGGACAGATTTTAGCTATGTTGTGAAGGTGGGACCGACAGGATTTAGTGATTAAGCCATGTAAATGAATTCTGTGTCAACATTGCAGCCACAGTTTATTTTAGTCCTAAATTAAAACACTGTTTCAATGACAATTTAAAGCTAAGGAAGTTTTCTATTCTTAAAGAGACTCTTTAGTAAAACTATACAAGGTATGCAACTACTAACTGGAGTTAGTCTCTGGCTTTGATTTAAAGTTACTTATTATATGTGACTCCTTCCTACTGATCCTTTATTTTCCCTCACTACACCTAAGCTCACACTCTTCAGCTAACCTATTCAATGAGCCTCAAACTCATGATGATGATGATGGCATTTGTTAAGCGCTTACTATGTGCAAAGCACTGTTCTAAGCGCTGGGGGAGGTTACAAGGTGATCAAGTTGTCCCACAGGGGGCTCACAGTTTTAATCCCCATTTCACAGATGAGGTAACTGAGGCACAGAGAAGTGAAGTGACTTGCCCAAAGTCACACAGCTGACAGTTGGCAGAGCCGGGATTTGGACCCATGATCTCTGACTCCAAAGCCCATGCTCTTTCCACTGAGCCACGCTGCTTCTCCAACTCATATTTCCCATCCCACCATCAATCGCTTCCTCATGCCCTTTCCCCAACTCCCCCCAGCCTAGAAGTCCCTCTCCATTCCAATCTGCCAGGCCACAGATCTCGCCATCTTCAAAGCCCTTCTGAAAGCACACTTCCTCTAGGAAGACTTCCCTGATGAATGTCTCCTTCCCCCAACTACCACTTCAACTCTTCTGTATTAGCAATGTACTTATGTGCTCACAACCATTCGTAATATATCTGTACATAGCAACATTCATGTGGCTGTCGGTGTTTTTGAGGCTATTTGTCGATGACTACTTAACATTGAAAGGCAAGAGATGATCATAAACAATGAGGTTCTGGAACACAGTCAGACCATTGTTTCTGGTTGAATTTAGTGTGGCTAGTAATGGCATGCCAGAAAACCAGACCATGAGATGTAGGTGACATCACATACATTATCATGGTATGCAACAGAAAGTGATGATATGGTGCAAGTGCCCATTTTGTGGAAATATGCCTGTCAGATTCCTGTCAAATCTAAAGAAAACTCTGACTGGCCCTCCACCCCACAATTGCTCCAGTGCCACTGCATTTCCCTCCCAGGACCCTTTGAAAATGGCTGCCACTTCCAGGCCACAGAACCTGGTGGCAGGAGATGCAGTTGACAGAGGCTTGGTGCTGAAAATATGAATATCAGATACAAAGATGCCTAAGACTGAATCGATACCTGACAGACCAGCTAAAAACTGGATTGACTGGTATAATACCAGACAGCTGGCTACTCTAGTCACATCAAAACTTAGCTAGGTGGACAGGACTTATGCGGAGGAATGATTGCTCCTTCCTCCCCCCTCTGCCCCTCCTCCCCCTCCCCACCCCCCCCGCCTTACCTCCTTCCCCTCCCCACAGCACCTGTATATATGTACATATGTTTGTACATATTTATTACTCTATTTATTTATGTATTTTATTTGTACATATTTATTCTATTTATTTTATTTTGTTAATATGTTTTGTTTTGTTCTCTGTCTCTCCCTTCTAGACTGTGAGCCTGCTGTTGGGTAGGGACCATCTCTATATGTTGCCAACTTGTACTTCCCAAGCGCTTAGTACAGTGCTCTGCACACAGTAAGTGCTCAGTAAATACTATTGAATGAATGAATGAATGAATGAAAGTATACTCAAGCAACGGTTCTATGATATTTACTGAGCACCTACTGAGTGCAAAGCACTGTGTTAAGTGCTAAAGTATTACAGAAAAAACACATAGAGTCACACACATTCTCTACCTACAAGGTGTTTGCAACCTAAACAGACTTAAAGAAACAATGAACCAAAGCCACCAACCATGTGGTAGAGCAGTGGTCTGTTGGGAGACAGCAATCAATGATAGTTATCATGCATTTTCTGTGTGCAGAGCACTGTACTAAGTACTTGAGGGAGTACCTTGCATCAGAGTTGGTGGACATGATCCATGCCCTAAAGGAGTTTACAGTCTAGTGGGCGGGACAGACAACAAAATAAATTACAGCTAGGGGAAGTAGCAGGGTATAAGGATATGTATATAAGTATAGTAGTGTGAGCAGGGGTGTGGTAGGGGGACACAGAAAGTGTACCTAAGAGCTTAGAGGATGTGGGGTGATTTATTTCGGAGCGGTGGCTTTGGGAAGATCGTGTCACTGAAAGGTAGAAACAAAATCAATGTCAAGTCCTATGGGTAGCAAAATGTAACAGTGAAGTAAGGGGCGACCACTGCACATTCACAGTGTAGAAGGAATTATCAGTCACATAGCCATATCTATGCACACTGATAAAATTTCATTGTCAATAGCATCACCTTAGAACCAGAGACAAATTTTATGGTACATTTGCTAAGCTGCAAAGTAAAGGTAGAAAACTTTGATGAAGAGTTAATTTCATTGTGGGATACGAGTTACTAGTTTCCACAAGCTGTCATTAGAAGCTGGACATTATTCTTGGTGGGATGTTTACATGTCTTCTATGTGGACATACAGCAGATTAGGCCTCAGGGCTTTAATTTATTGGAAGATTCACAGCTGTGAAAAGGTATAACATCATTTTGATTTGTGTTATACTTGGCTGGGAAACCAGATTGCATTGGTTTGGAACTGTATTAACAGATGTGACCAAAGTCACCAAAGTCAGATAACGGGAAGAAGAAAAAATCCAGAAAACCTACAAAATACCCTTCATATTCTGCACCTAGTTGGATATACTATATTTTGAATTAGAAAAAGACAATCGAAGTAACAAAAGGGAGGGAAGATGGTAAAATGGTAAACTGCCTGTGTTTGCTGGGCCTCTGCATTCACCTGCTTGTCATCAAACAAATCCAGTGGTCCATTCCCCAAAACCAAGACAAAATTTAATTAACCCTTAGAGAGGTGTTGAAGATAGCAGAAAAAACATCCATCTTTTATCTCCTGGGGCCTTGATCTAATGCAGATTCTGAGAGAAATCCATCACATATTCTCAGAAGCCTTCACTTGGCCTCAGTCCATCTAGCACCACCATATGTCACAGTAAGTGAATGTAGCATAAAGTCCCAGGGATGATGACTTACAATGATATTGTGCCTTTCCTCCAGAAGGATCTTACAGCCATTTAAATGTTCATTCTCCATATTCATTCAGGACATAATAAATCATTTTGCCCATCATTTAAACATTTTTCCTCTGGGGTGAAACATGGTAAGAATTTAGTCATGCCCAGTTAGTTCTGAACAGCATAACAACAATCAAAAACATACAGGATGCTTGGTATTTCAGGTAAGCCAAGTGAGAGTTCAGGTAAGCCTCCGAGCATCTGATATCAATCAATCAATCAATCGTATTTATTGAGCATTTACTGTGTGCAGAGCACTGTACTAAGCACTTGGGAAGTACAAGTTGGCAACATATAGAGACAATCCCTACCCTTTTGTGAACCATCCTATGTCAAGAGAGGTGGCCTGAAATTATTACTGAAAAGAGCATTGTCCTGTGGGATATTTCCTGGAAACATGTGATATGTCCAGAAAGCAATCAAAATATTTAAAAAGGGCTTATAAAATCTCTGCTCTTTGTACTCAATACTTAAATTAAGCATTGGTTCAAGATTTCTGTGTGTGAGTGAAGCTGGGGAGAGAGAGAGAGCATGAATGAAGAGATTATTTATGTGGGTAATAATTATATTTCAGATCTCTCATTTATCCAGGAAAATCAAGAGCAAAGGTGATCTTTTGCAACACCTACCATGTGTATGCCTATGAAAATTGGCTATTAACCAATTTGAAGATTAAAGTATTAATAATGATAATAATAATTACGGCATTCGTTAAACACACACTATGTGCTGAGCACTGTTCTCAGTACTGGGGTAGATACAAGGTAATCAGGTTGTCCCACATGGGGTTCACAGCCTTAATCCCTATTTTACAGATAAGGTAACTGAGGCACGGAGAAGTCAAGTGACTTGCCCAATGTCACACAGCTGATCAGGGGCCGAGCCAATATTAGAACCTACGACCTCTGACTCCCAAGTCTGTGCTCTTTCCACTACGCCATGCTGCTTTTCATTCATGTGACTACCTCTAACCAACTCTAAGTGCTTTACAGACGACTGCACCAATCCTGACAATACTACTGTGAAGTAAATAGTAAATACTGTGGAACAGTTAACAGTATTAACACCATGAAAACAACTCTTTCCTCAGTCACACACACCAGTGATGTTTCTTCTTGAGAAGCAGCATGGCATAGGCCTGGGAGTCAGAAGGTCATGAGTTCTAATCCCTGTTCTGCCACCTGCCTGCTATGGGACCTTGGGTAAATCACCTTACTTTTATGTGCCTCAGTTACCTCATCTGTAAAATGGGGATTGAGACTGTGAGCCCCATGTGGGACAGGGTCTCTGTTCACCCCAATTTGCTTGTATTTACCTCAGCTCTTAGTACAGTGCCTGGCATAGAGCAAGCACTTAAACACCATAATAATAATAATAACGATTATTATTATTATTTAATAGTACTTTACAGGTGAGCTCATTAATCTTGACAATAATCATACAATGAAAATAGTTTCTCTACAGAATCTGTGATGATAATAGTCTTATACACCTAATAATAATGGCATTTAAGTGTTTACAATGTGCCAAGCACTTTACTAAGCCCCAACAGAGATACAAGATAATTAGGTTGGACACAGTCCCTATCCTCCCTATCCATATGGAGCTCACATTCTAAGTTGTATAGGTAGTTAATACCCTTTTTACAGAGGAGAAAACCAAGGCACAGAGAAATTAAGTGGCTTGCTCATGAGCACTCAGCAGGCCCATGTGGTAGAGCCAGAATTAAAAAGCAGGTCCTCTAACTCCCAGGTTCATGCCCATTCCACTCAGCCACACTGCTTCTCACAATCTTCTCATGCTTCTCACAGCTATTTTGGGAGAGAGATAGTGACTCAATCAATCAGTGGTATTGAAGATTATGGTTTAGGATTTATAAAGAGCTGCGGTGCCTTTACTGGAAGTGTATCATATGAGGTAAATAGGTAAATATATATTTTTCAGAGAGGAAATTTGAGCTTAGTGAGACTCTTTAATTTGCTACAAGTCCCACAGCAAGTTTCTATCACAGCCAGGAATACAATTAAAGTCTTTTGCCCCCAGGAAGAGTATAATGTCCATAAACATAATTAACTGGATAAAATGTATCATCGCCTAGCTGACTGCCCACCCAAAAATTCCTTAGCAATCTCTGACAATAGAAGCTTTCCTTACCAGTCCTTCCAAAATGAATGTTTTATGATACTTACCTTGGGCTTCCTCTTTAGGCACCTCAGTAATTAATTACAGTCTACTCTTTTTCTGAACACTGACTCATTCAAAATATACCAGAAACTCCTTGCAAATGGAGACGTGATGAATGCCCAAATTATCTCCTGCATTTTGATAATAGCTAAATGATCAATAATACAGAGCACTAAATCTGTCAGTAGGCAATATCTACATGAATCCTGGACAAGACTGCCATAATGTGTATACTACCATACTCCCTAAAATTCATAACCTTGGCAACAATTCTGACCCTCCTTTGGAAAATGCAGCAGAGAAAAGCAGTTTTGATAGTTCAAGGAAAATGGTGTGCTTCTTAAATTCTTGACTGGGAACAAAAAAACTGAGGATACCAAACAAGGTGAGAAGCCACTTAAAATTCAAATATTTATATGCCTGAAATGCATCTTATGTGAGGAAATGAAAACACAATTATAGGAAATCTGGAAAAGAAATGGGAATTTCAGAAAGTTACATATTGTGCAACAAATTCTATTTAAGAAACTAATAAAGGTATCAAAATGTAGAAAAATCTATTTGCTATTCTTGGGCTACCGTGTGAGGACTCACTGGGGAAAGAAAAAGTCAGGGAAATTCATGCCACATGCATTCTTCAGAATATGTAGGAAATGTTGATTGACCTCTAACAAACCTTCACTATAGAAATACAGAATTTTGAACTTAATTTGGGCAGGCAAGGGAACAGCATGAGCCAGAATCTATGTATTGCCAGTATCTCCTTACAATTTAACCACAAGTTTACAGCTAGTCTCTCTGGAAACAACAAACAGCTGCTAGCAAAAGGTTTAGAACCACAGTGGTGTTCCAACTATTTCTGGTTCACTGGAAAGCTGAGAAATGCACAGTCTTACCACGTATGATTTCTTGAGATTCCCGGTTTTACACTCTTTTATCATTGGCTCTCATTTGATGTGTATTTCTTGATGGTTGATGCATAAACGAAGTCGCAAAGTGAGAAGACACAGCCCCCCCACACACAATTTTTAAGTAAAAAAGCCATTCTGAACACTAACAGAAACCAAAAAAGGAGAGAGAATATTTGCCACAACATAAATTGGCTAAGGGTAAAGTGACAAACTGTACTGGTGGGGCTATCTGGTTCCCACAATTTATTCTTTAATAACTTCTACTGTAATATTTCTGAGACACATCAAAGGACAATAACAGCCTGATGTTGGTAATCCCTCTCCCATATAAAAACTTTCATTACAGAGTGTTAAAGGCATCATTCTGTCTGAGAAATGGGAATCGATAGGGGTTAGCTTTTTTCTATCCCACAGAACCATCAGAAGCTTTTTCTCATGGTGACGTGGAGCAGTGTTGCCAGAATTTGTTCTGAAGGCTGTCCATGTGCAAAGTGGTGAAATAAATATCTTTGGAAAATGGAAAAGAAGTTCAGAAGAACACATTTTTGTGTTAGACCCAAAAACTGCTTTCCAATGTAATTATTTTTAAATATTGCCAGTAAAGATTATTCTCTAGGTGTGCTTTTAAAATTGCATGGATTTACTTTGAAGAGTCGTTACACTTTTCTACAAAAACGTGGTTCTGTAGCTACACAGCATATTTTATTTAGTGCCTTGCAAAATTATCAAGAACAAAGAGATGTTTTTAAAATTTCTTACAAGGCAACTTAAATTTTTTGCTATGATAAAGCCTTTAGCTAGAGAACCCATTATATATGCAGTGTAATTAATTACCTCATTTAAAAGAAGCCTTGTTTTTTGCCAATCCACTCTGTTAAGAAGAAAAGTTGGAAATGATAATTCTTCTAATTAGGAGCACATCTAGGACAAAGGCTTGTCATAGTTTGTATACACACGTTTAATGGATGTTTCTTAATTAACCTAATATATATTAATTAGAGCAGAGATTTATAATGGAAAACTATTACACCAGGTGGCTGGAGATGTGTTCAGTGATGGGGAAAGAATGTTTCAAATCTACAGGTTGAGGGCATCACTACCTCCAAAGAGTAATTTTTTTAATTCCAGGAACAGAAGCTACACATTGTAAAATGAGAACTTGTTCCGAACATTAATCAAAGCCCCTCCCCCACCAAAGCAACTGACATTAAAGCAGAATCTACACAGGCCAAATAGAACGGAGAGTTGAAGGGACTGGTCAAATAGAACAGGCCTCAAAAATGGTAATATTACCAAAGACCATGAAGTCTTGGTTTGAATGACCTCGATTCATGGAATAATTATATAATTTTTGGCAGGTGCAACATAAAGGGCCAGGCTTGAACTTCATGAATGAAGCTTTAGACCCTGATTCTCCAACTACCTAGGTTTCTGTTCACCAGACCCAACCTGGCAGAGCAGAAATATGGCAAGACAAACCTCCTTTCATGAACTAGACAGCAAGGGGCAGAGTGAGCAATGACTTCTTTAGCTTCCAGTGGCATGTTATATCATGTGAGAAGCAGCATGGCTTAGTGGAAAGAGCCCAGGCTTGGGAGTTAAAGGTTGTGGGTTCTAATCCGTGATCCTCCACTTATCAGCTGTGTGACTTTGGGATAGTTACTTAACTTCTCTGTGCCTCAGTTACCTCATCCATCAAATGGGGATTAAGACTATGAGCCCCACGTGGGACAACCTATTACCTTGTATCTACCCTAGCACTTAGAACAGTGCTTGGCACATAGTAAGTGCTTAACAAATACCATCATTATTATTATCCCTGAGGTTGGTACTTTCCTCTTCCTAATGCAGAGATTTCTACTTATCTGCAGAACAGTAATAGCTGTGAAAGAAAAGGAAGTGATTGTTCTCACCTAGCTATCTTTTTCTAACACCTGCCCTGCTGATGTTAAATTTCCACTACTACAGGAGGAACGAAAGGACAGAATTTGTCCCAGCAGGAAGACATTTTTTGCTGTAGGAAAGGAGATTTTTTTTCCCTGGTCTTTTATTCAGTCACTTCTCAGAAAGATTCTCCATGACCTCATTTTCATTGTGAGGGAGCAGAGGAGGGCACTGTCTGTGTCATCCCTGGCTTGACTGGATCTGCTCCTCTTGGCACCTCCCCTTTTCTGGGCTTCACAGGCCAACACTAGAGCATGGCATGCTACAGAGCAGTTGTTCATGCTGCTATCCTGGAATGGTTGCTCTCTTATACAGTAACTACCCAGAAGCAAGTCCCAGAGAACCTCATGAAATGAAGCAGAATCTGCCACCTAAAGTGGGAAATAGTTTTTTTTTTAATATACTCATAGCACTATGATCTACATTGCTAAAACTCTCAGAAGAAACTAGACACTTTCATTAGGGCACTTTTATCAGGAAATGGAAGGAAAAGAAAACAAGATTTTACCTTCATTCATTTAGGAATTAAATGTGACACACAGGTAGTAGTTGTAGTAAAGTTATTTATTGAGCATCCACTGGATGCAGTGCACTGTTTGAAGGACTAGGGAAGTACAACAGATGTATAGCAGAACTACAAGATATTTCATCTGCCCTCAAGAGTCTTCTCACATTCTAATGGTCAGAAATGGCTAGAGGGGAAGAACATGGTGACTAGAAATCTGTATAAGACAAGACCACCATGCATTTTTCTCTAGTCCAGCCACCTAGAAGAGAGATTGGAGGATTTGCAACTGTTGCACTTTCAGCTGGAGTTGCCATGGAAGCAGTAGGGAGCCCAAAAGAAGCAGAACAGCAGCCACAGCAAGAGTGTTTTTTTCCACAGAGAAACAGCATGCAATGTAGTCTTGCCTAGTGTAAAGAGCACGGACCTGGATTCTAATCCTGACTCTGCCACTTTCCTGCTGTGTGTGACTTTGATGAATCAACCCCTCAGTTGACTCCAAGTCTGCTGTGTGACCTTGGACAAGTCCCTTCACTTCTCTGAGCCTCAGCTCTCTCTGTAAAATGTGGATTAAGACTGTGAGCCCCAAGTGGGACGGGGACTGGCTTCAACCTGAATACCTTGTGTCTAACCCAGTGTTTACCATATTATGCAAGCGGCTGCAGTTGGTCTTCAGTCCACACCAAGGAGAGGTGATTTGAACTCCTGGAAGTGCAACCACTTTTGCTCACCACAGCTGCACCAGCTCCAGATACAATTAGTAACTTAATCACACTCCTGGTTTTGGGGTCAGAGTTTGCCTAGAAATTCCTAGGTTGCAAAGAGCTGCCTGCTGAATGGCCTTGGGCAAGTCACTTGAATTCTCTGTCCCTCAATTTTCTCATCTGTAAAATACTCTTTCTCCCCATGAGACTGCGACCCCCATGTGTCCATCCTGATTATCTTCTATCTAGTCCTTGTAGTACAGTGCTTGGCACACAGCACTTAACAAATACCACAATCAGTGATCAGAAGCAGATGGCTTAAAGCCAGTCTTAACCTGGCCCATGGACCAGATTAAATCAGTTAACAGGCTAATTAACAGGCTGAATCTAGCCCAAGGGCCGTATTTCACCTATGCCTGCCCTAGATACAAAGTATTCTATCACTATATCTTGCGGCAAATAGAGCTATTCAAAGGAACCCTGTCTTAATTGTCATATGTAACTCAAAATGTATTTTGAATATGCATTTTCCCACCAAAGAAATTCATTTCCGGAGCAATCTTACACATTTTTACATTTACTAGGATTATCATTGTGGGTTGTAGATTTGTCAGAGATTTAATATCCCCTGTTTCTAAAAGTGCTTATCAATTGACTTCTGTATGCTTTAATTTTGATAAGATTCTGCCATTAAATGAGTGTAGTTTACCATCTGACCTTCTGAAATCCATGTGCTTTTTTGATTGGAAGAAGATAATGGAGTCGAAGCAAATCTGTAGACTTAGCTGTTCCCTCAAATGTAGCAATGGATGAAAAGTCACGCTCTGCCCCTTCGGATTTCTCCTATATTAATTGTTACTGGGGAGAGTACTGACACTATCCCTTTTGTAAAACCCAGATGGTCAAGAAACATACTTTATTTGGAGCATTTTTTTATACAAATACAAAATATTTGAACAATTAGTTCATTTAATTTACAGAAGATTGCAAAAAAAATTGATATTTGCAGCTAAGGGTTTAATTAGTATCCCAAATGAGCTAGCTTGTCTAATATGTGCACCACTTGAATCAGAAAGGAAGAACAGCAGATCAAACTAGAAATATGTAAGATAGTAAATCAAAATTATTATGTAAAAATGGGGTTAAAATTTTGCTAAATGCCAATTTCTCTTCATGCCTCCTTCCTGGAAGATAGTTGAATGGAAAATAATTTAGCAATTATTTTAAATGCCTATCATCTTTTTTAAAATGTGAACTGTTGGTTATGGCAGATGGCTAATCACTATCCTTTTTTCTGGCACTGTCAAAAAAATAGAGCATTTCGGACATATGCACAAAAAAGATAAAATCTATTATATATTCAATTGAACTAAACTTTTTTGATTATGCTCAAGGACGTAAAATTACTGGATTAATCACTCTAAATGAAAAATATTTTTAATTATCTAATTAGGAGTATGAAAAAAAGATGAGTATGATTTTTTCCAATATTTATTATAATATCTTGAGCATAAAAATGCCAGGAAATCCACAACAATCAAGTTCGGCATTTTACAAATGAAAAAGAAAAATCTTCAGAAATGATTTCTAAAGATTTGAACTAAATCTACCTGCTCAAACTAGTTGAGCTCCAAAGAGAACTGGGAAAACAAAATAACTGCTATTCTTCATCTGACCTTTATTTATGTTGGTGTGGTAATGCCCTGTTTTAATACATTCATATCTGAAATATCACTTTACTGGAGAAAAAAGCAAGAAAGAGACTGCATAAATTATTTATTCTCTGTGAACTAAAAGCAAACAGGTTGTAAATGTAATTTAAAGACAGAAGATTTAACATTTAGTCCAATAAAGGTGTGGATTGCTAGAATGGGGTAGTTCTTTTGGTCCAAGATTTGGGGAAGGTGGTGAGACCAAGAGACAGAACTTAAAATGGTGCAAAGAACTTTATATGCTCACAGTATAGCTGAAATTCTGTTAAGGTGTCACTCTTTTTTAGCTACTGCTACACACTGATAAAAATCTCACTATGAGTAGTGTCTACTTCACACCTGAAAGGTCCAAATACAAAATCCTCAACTTCCCACCCAAACTCTGTCCTCCTCAGCACTTTCCCATCACTGTAAACTGCACCACCATGCTCCCTCTCCCACAAGTCCATAACTTTAAAGGAAGCAGTGTGGCCTAATAGAAAGAGCATGGACCTGGAAATCAGAGGACCTGGTTTCTAATCCCAGCTCCACCACTTGCCTGCTGTGTGACCTTTGGCAACTCACTTAACTTCTCTGTCCCTCAGTTATCTCATCTGTAAAATGGGGATCAAATCCTCTCCTCCCTCTGATTTAGACTGTTCATTCATTCAATCGTATTTATTGAACTCTTACTGTTCAATAAAGTACATAGAGTTCAATAAAGTTCAATAAAGTTCATAGAGTACTGCACTATGTGCTTGGAAAGTACAATTCAGCAACCAATAGACTGTTGAGCTCTATGCAATTATAATAATAATAATGCTGGTATTTGTTAAGCACTTACTATGTGCCAAGCACTGTTCTAAGCACCGGGGTAGATACAAGGTAATCAGGATGTCTCACGTGGGGCTAACAGGCTTAATCCCCATTTTAAGAATTCACTCATCTATTGACATATGGTCAGGTTATCTCCCAGGGACTCTGTTCAGTGCTGATACATCCCTTCCCCTTTGGTTGGCCTATGTGGGTGAGGCTTAAAGGTAGATGGGAAATCTACAATCCACTTTTTAGCCTGCACATCTACTATTGTCATTTGACTCCTTAATGTGTTTATCACGTAAAACATCTGTTATCTTCTTCCTCTCACCCAATAATGTGCCCATTATACTGTCATTTTGTACTCTCCCAAATGCTTAGTACAGGGCTCCATACTGTAAGCTCATTGTAAGCAAGGAATGAGTCTGTTTATTGTTATATTGTACTCTCCAAAATGCTTAGTACAATGCTCTGCATACAGTAAGCACTCAATAAATATGATTGAATAAATGAATAGCCCAAACAAGGCTAGTTTGTCTGCTGCTGTTGTCTGTATCCCAACAATCAACTGTTTTACCACATTGGTTGTTGGGGTTATTGCTTCATTATGTCTTTAAAATATCTTTTCTTCCCTGTCTGCTTGCATTACTCCAATTCAACTACCTTACAGTAGTAGCTTGGATATTCTGCTGTCACCTATTCTACTCACACATCCTCCCCTACTCAACTGTATTGGAATGGGGACAATTTCAAAACTGGTCAATTGTGTTCTAAGATTTTGTGATGATTGGTAATTCAACCTTGAAATAATGCTCTTGGAAAACTCTGCTGATGTCATTTGAGAGGTTGGATGTGCCCTAAACTGTATGCCCAGGTCTCACAGCCAAAAAAGAGATCAGAGTAAACTTTTCTGTAAATTGGTATAGAGGTTGAAACCTAATTCCTAATTCTGCCAAAACATCATACCACCTTTGATGCAGTATTTGACTTTGTCAGTAGTAATAATGATAATAGTATTTGCTAAGTACTGTGTACCAAGTACTGTATGTGAGCAGTGGGGTAGATACAAGATAATCAGGTTCCACATGGGGCTCACATTCTAAGTAGGAGGGAGCACAGGTACTGAATCCCCATTTTGCAGATGGGGGAACTGAGGCAGAGATGTTAAATGACTTACCCAAGGTCACACAGCAGGCAAGTGGTGGAGCCAGGATTAGAAGCCAGGTCCTCTGACTCCCAGGACTGTGCTCTTTTTACTAGGCTATTCTGCTTCCCATGCTATCTGTGTATCATAGGACATATCACTGTTAATGACAGCATTCAGCTCTATGTTGCTAATGAACATTCTTTAATAATTCCACTTATAATCACGGGAGAAGACTGCACATATCATGTGTATTGTGAGGGTGACAGAGGACCCAACTCTCATGGAACATCTGCTACAGCTGACAAAATATTGGCAGTTTAAAAGGACTGCAGCAGTCGAAACACTTCTGCTGAAGAAACTTGGCACATAAAAGGTAATCAAAACTGCAAAGGTAAGCCTTGAAGAAAACTCACACTAAAAATAAGCCATATATTTACCAAGGAATTTTAACAAAAAACATTATTAGCAATGCAATGACACTCAACTGCCAAGAGCATGCTGAAGGTTGAGATTAAACGAAATTTTTGGAAATAGACAAAATAAGTTTATTTTTCCAAGGAACAATATGCAGTACATATAGAAACATTTTTTTCTGATGGTGATTGTGAACTTATTTACTATGAATGAAAACATGGAGCATTTGAATGGCAACAACCTCAGTATCACTGCTAAACAGACTACTTTGTTTCCAAATGTCATGATCAAGTTCATCCCACTTCACGATTCATCAGTTAATCACTCGACCAATCCATCAGTAGTATTTATTGAACACCTACTGGGTGCAGGACATTTATACAAAGCATTTGTTTGCCAGTTCATTACAATTGAAACTCACACTCCCTATTGTCAGGGATCTATGGCTTAATGGAGGAGATAGGGAGACATAATTCTATTTACAGTTAGAAGGAAAATCAGAGCCACATCTAGTAATCAGAAAATGGAAAGATGGATAAGTTTATTAAGAAGTGTATATAGATACCATTGCAATGGTGATATTCAATAATGCAATACAGTCCAACTACTCAAATAGAGAAGCAGTGTGGCTCAGTGGAAAGAGCACGGGCTTGGGAGTCTGAGGTCATGGGTTTGAATCCCAGCTCTGCCACTTGTCAGCTGTGTGACCTTGGGCAAGTCACTTAACTTCTCTGGGCCTCAGTTCCCTCATCTGTAAAATGGGGACTAAGACTGTGAGCCCCACGTGGGACAACCTTGATCACCTTGTACCCCGGCCCCCCCCCAGCTGTGTGCTTGGCACACAGTAAGCGCTTAAATACCACCATTAAATAGGAGAATTTGGAATTCAGACAGCAATCCCGTCTGCCCATCAGGATTAATTCATAACATCATCTTGATCTCCAAATTTAAGAATAACTGGTGCTTTAAAATATTTGTAGAGGCAGTTGCCTAGTGAAAAAGATATGAATTTGGTGGTCAGAAAACCCACATTCTGATCATATAATAGGCGTACCTCCAGGACTACAGTATGGTTTTGGGCAAGTCACAACCTCTTTGAACCTGAGTTTTCTCATCTATGAAATGGGGATTATAGTAGTGAGGACAAAAATGAGACCAACGATTATAAAAGTCCTCTGGGGAATAAAAGTGCAAAAAACCTTCAAGCTATCATTACCTAGTCTTTTTAAGGGAGAGGTGACATGGCTTAGTGGAAAGAGCACAGGTTTGGGAGTCAGTGGTCATGGGTTCTAATCCCGGCTCCACCACCTGTCAGCTGTGTGACTTTGGGCAAGTCACTTAACTTCTCTGTGCCTCAGTTACCTCATCTGTAAAATGGGGATTAAGAATGTGAGCCCCATGTGGGATAAACTGATTACCTTGTATCTACCCCAGTGCTTAGAACAGTGCTTGGCACATAGTAGGTGCTTAGCAAATGCCATTATTATTATTTAGTGCTTAGAACAGTGCTTGGCACATAGCAAGCACTTAACAAATACCATCATCATGATCATTAGAGAAGCAGTGTGGCTCAGTGGAAAGAGCCCAGGCTTGGGAGTCAGAGGTCATGGGTTCTAATCCTGGCTCCACCGCTTGTCAGCTCTGTGACTTTGGGCAAGTCACTTAACTTCTCTGTGCCTCAGTTACCTCATCTGTAAAATGGGGATGAAGACTGTGAGCCCCACATGGGACAACCTGATCACCTTGTATCCCCCCCAGCGCTTAGAACAGTGCTTTGCACATAGTAAGCACTTAACAAATGCCATTATTATTATTATTATTATTATTATCATCATGGGGGTTTGTTGGGTGCAGTAGAGAAAGAGAAAGCTCTGGTGAAAGGATGATGTATCCTTTAAACCAGTACCTGATCCCTTGGAAAAGACAGAACTGAAAATTTCACAGATCACCAAGGTGCATATGGTTTTGGAGACTTTTAGTAGTAGTGAATTACTGTTTGGTGCAAAGGGCAGACCATCTGCAGTTTCTCTCATATAACAAAAATCCTACAACTGGCCAAGGTTAAGGAAGTGAGGTGAAACAGTAACTTCTTTTCAGAGCTTAACTCACAATAACGTCACAAAAACAAACAAATGCCAAGTTCCCTGGTACATTTAGGATAAACAGAGACATTTTTCAGTTTCTGTTTGCTGACCTTAGCCTTAATATGAAAGGAGAAAGAAAAATAAAACTAAGTGAACAGAATGATTTGGGCTTTTGTGTGTCATGTAGAGCAGAATCATGGATGAAAACCTGTTATCACAAACAGTGCATTGCCTGAGGTACTCAACCCAAAGGGAACAAGCAGTGGGGAAAAGTCTGAGTGCAACACAGAGGGGCTGGTGGGACACACTCACTCAAGCTAGGCAGTAGCTATGCAGGATAACAATTATCATGGAACATGGAATTTCACCTGCCCTAAAACCATTTCAATTTACAACAAGCACCACCATTTGTAAATATTACTGAGGTAGAAGAGAAAAATACTCAAATAGTTGCTATCTTACATTACTGTGTCTTTACAGAGGTACTGCCCATTGTTTTTTTTTTTTTTAATAGTATTTGTTAAGCACTTACTATGTGTTAAGTACTGTTCTAAATGCTGGGACAAGTTTATCAGGTTGGACTCAGTCTCTGTCCCACATGGTGCTCACAGTCTAAACTGGAGAGAGGAGGATCTAATTCCCATTTTACAAATGATGTAACCGAGGCAGAGAAGTTAAGTGACTTGCAGAGCTAGGATTAGGACCCGGTCCTCTGATTCTCAGGCTCATGCTCTTTCCACTAGGCCATGCTGCTTCTTGATGGATTTTTCTTTTGGGGCATCCTTAAAAGAAACAATGTGGCTTTGTGGACTAAGCACTGTTCCACAAAGGATTATCGCCATTTTGCATTAGTCAGTCAATCAGCCAGTCAACTGTATTTATTGAGCACTTACTGTGTGTGCAGAGCACTGTACTAAGCAATTGGGAGAGTACAATATAGCAGTAAACAGATACATTCCCTGCCCACAATGAGCTGACAGTATAGAGGGGGAGACAGACATTAATATAAATAAATTACAGGTGTGTACCTAAGTGCTATGGGGGGGGGGGGGGGAGCGGCAAGGCAGAGTGACACAGAAGGGAGTGGAAAAAGAGGAAAGGAGGGCTTAGTTAGGGAAGCCCTCTTGGAGAAGATGTGCCCTCAGTAAGGCTTTGAAAGCAGGGAGAGTAATTATTGGTTAGATGGGAGAATGTAGGGCATTCCAGGCCAGATGCAGGACATGGGTGAGAGGTCGGCAGTGAGGTGAATGAGACTGAGGTAAAGTGAGAAGGTTAGCATTAGAGGTGTCAAGTATGTGGGCTAGGTTGTAGTAGGAGAGTGGTGAGGTTAGGTAGAAGGGGACAAGGTAATTGAGTGCTTTAAAGCCAATGGTGAGGAGTTTCTGTTTGATGCAGAGATGAAGGGGCAACCAATGAAGGTCCTTGAGGAGAGGGAAAACAGCACTGAGTACAGTGCTTTGCACACAGAAAGCGCTCAATAAATACGATTGAATAAATGAATGACCTGAAAGTCATTACTACCCATTTATCTAGCAAAGTACTTCAAGATGACTGAATAAGTGGCTGCAGTATGTTGCTGACTCATTATAATAACTGTGGCATTTGTTAAGCACTTACTTTGTGCCAAGCACTGTACTAAGCTCTGGGGTATACACAAGATAATCAATTTCCACATGGGGCGCACAGTCTAAGCAGGAAGGAGAATGCCCATTCAATCCCTATTTTGAAGATTAGGGACCTGAGGCACAGAAGTGCAGTGACTTGCCCAAGGTCACATAGCAGGTTAATGGCAGAGCCAGGATTAGCACCTCATGCACTAAATTGTTTAAACTAGGTTAGTCACTGGCCTAGCAACAAGGAGGCTTAGCTGGTAAGAGGAAGGTGAGACATTTCAGGAAGCCCAGTTTCTACCTCTCCTGCATCAGCTTGGAGTTCGTCCATCCCTTCCCTGTCCTCTGTAGGGTATTAGTGGAGGCCTTTCTGTCCTCTGAAAGGCTGGTGATGGAAGGGGCAGCAACACAACACCCCTACCTGCTTTTCCTCTCTGTACCCAGCTGGGACAAGATGAGTGTAGTGATGCAATGCTCGTCCTCTAGATTGTAAGCTCACTGTGGGCAGGAAATTTGTCTGTTCATTGTTGGACTCTCCCAAATGCTTAGTACAGTGCTCTGCATACAGCAAGCACTCAATGCATACAACTGAATGAACCACCAGGCTGGGAACAAGAAAGGGTACTGATTTTGATGTTTCAGAAACATTCTCTCTGTCTCTCAATCTTTGTGTCCCACTATGATTTCACTGCATCAGAAGATTGGCAGATCTTCCAATCAATCAGCTCCTCTTTGCAGGAATCAAACCTGCTCATGAGCAGGTCATAAATCAACCCCTTCAACTGAGTGGAGGACCATCAGATGGGGTGCCCAATCGAATGTACCTTATGCAATTCGCACCCCAAGCACCACTGACAAAGTAGAAGATGACATTGCCAACAAAACTAAATAGCGAAATAAATGGATTCTATAGGCCAGGTGACCTTGGGCACTGAATCTAATCCCTGGCCCTGCTCCCAAAGCTGGCACCTACTCCAGAGGATGGCCAAATACTGCCCAGAAACAGGATGAGTGGCCCAGGATCAATAAGAGGGGACTTAGAGAGTGCTCCAGTTTGTCATTCAGGAGGAGCAATGTGATGATGTTGCATGGTGTGTTGCTTGATGTCACCAGATCAATCAATCAATGGTATTGATTGAGTGCTCACTAAGTGCAGGGCACTGTATGAAAAAAGTGGGAGAGTACAAGACAACAGAATTAGCAGACTGTTCCTTGACCACAGCAAGCTTCCCCTAGTGGCCCTCTGAACTCTTGCTTCAGGATATAAACTACCCTGAGACTGAACCTGGAGTCAAAAGCAGGTAACTGGTGGGTGGGCATTTTGTTCCCTCTTCAGGACAGCCAATCTGAAGCAGATCCTGATAAGAAGCAAATGCATGTCTGCTTCTAGCTGAGAATCCAGGGTAGGGGAGAGGTAAAGTGAAGCTGCACGCTCCTTAGCTTCCAGTGGGGCATTGTCGTCCCCCCTGGAGCTACCCCCTAAGATCAGTCTCAAAAAATAACTTTTAATAATACATCATTTTTATTGCCATCACAAATTTCAAACTCAAAGAAGAAATGAACAAGATGGCTTGAGCTGTTTTATTGAAACCAAAACAGCATTCTCTTCAAAATGAAATTTTACATCTTGCAGCCACCTGCCATCCTAGGAGGAAACATACACTCTGAATAACTAGACCTATTTATAAGTATCGGTGAACAGACGCAGCCACCTGAAAATGAGATCTTGTTCTCCATCAGAACAATTAAATATCCATTAAGACCTAACAACACTATAGCTTTCTGAGGCTCAGCTAGGATCCCAACTCCTTTCTTAGAAAATTCAAATATAATCCTGCATGAAGATCTGCCCTTTTTTCCCTTCAATATGCTGCTCTTTCTGTTGTGCCTGAAAGAAGATAACAACTAAAAGTAAAGTTATCCAATACTAATTATATGTATCTCATTTCCTCATGATTGCTGCCTCCTAGCTATTGTTTTATAGTAGCAACCAAAATATGCACGGCACACACTTTAAAAAATCCAGATACGTACATTTATCAGACCTTATGTTGTACTGGCTAGTTAAAACGTTGTCAAAATAATGGAGATTCAATAATTTGGCTACTACCCCCCTGCTATTTTTAAGGCTTGGCAAATATTTTCTTTGGAACAAGTTTGGGTAAACTTATTATTGCACCCAGTGTTCAGAGAGAGGTTGGTTTTGAGTTCAATTACAATCTCTAGCAGTTTAAATGATAGCTGCTGTGCCATAATCTAAAATAAATTGCTTTTCACAAGAAGCCATGTAAGCTTTTGCACAGCAACATTGAGGAGGCTGCTGTTTTTATCTCATCTGAAATTCAAACGGGATACAATAGCTGTGCCTTTGAACTTGCATCTTCACCTCAAAATAGCATTACTTTACACTTGAGTTCGAAGCTCTCCTCTTCCCCAACATTGATATCCTGAAACTGGATTTATGGGATGCGACATTGGGGTTCTTTTTTTATGCAAGCCATAGTTTTTCTAGTTGATCTCCATACTTTTATTTAGTCAGTTGCATTTTGAAATGACTAAATTACTGGGTAGAGGTTTGTTATTTCTAACCCCCACAGCTCTGCTTATCTGCCACAGACAGGTCCTAATTCCAAGCAAAGTCAGTATCTAAATGAGCCTTTGTAATTCTCGCAACCAATTCACTCAAATTCTCCCCCGCCACCCCAATCTATAAAAGAAAATTTTGGCAAGCTCTCCAAAATCAAGGTGCCTTCAAAATACTCCTGCAGTCCATAATACATTTTACTGGGATATTTGGAAAAACATACTCTAAGGATGTCCAAAATATTGTGTGCTGCATGGGTAAGGTCATCTCCCAACTTCACAGAGCATTTTCCTAAACAAGAAAAAAAAATAAAAGCTTTCTGACCTCCTGACCCTTTTTTGGGAAAGCAATTAAAATGAATACATTTGTACAATTCTCCTTTCTAGTTAGAAACAAGTCAATGTAATTAAAATTGCTGTTACACTGACAATCAACAAGAGAAATATGCTACTGCAGGTAGCTTTGAAGTTAGAAAACAACACATATAAAAAAGCATTCATTCCCTTCCCCCATACTACAGATATCTTTTTTTTGAGAGTTGTCCTGGAGATGTGTTGCTTAGAACAGCCTTTAATGTTATAAAAAGAAATAATGGCCCCCTAATACACAAATACAAAAGTACAGGAGATCCACCCACTAGGTGACTCTGACATGTACACATCATTTCTAAGAGGATAGAATGTCAGTTTTCCTTATTTTCATTTTTCTAGCCAGAAGCCAAAGAAAGCTTCCTGTGGCAAGTCACGAATCTTGATGTTGAAGTCATATTGAGTTGGATGTCAAAATTCCCGTGGGCAGTAAATGTGTCTGATATATTGTTATACTGTACTCTCCCAAGCACTTAGTACAGTACCTTGCACACACTGTGTTCAATAAATACTACTAAATGAATATAATTGATTGAATGAAAAGTACCAAACAGATAATTTGCTTAAGAATCAGTGCCTGCTGGCAAGCAAAAGTCTGTCAAATTTTTGTTGTCATGAGCCAAGTGTTACTGGATGCATCCAAATTCCAAAGAGAGGTGAGGTAGAAAACAATGAACCTTTTTCTCCCTTCACAAGTAGGAGGGACAAATAGCTGTGTGCTCTCCTGGATGGCAAGGCAACTCACCCTCAACTATGCCAAATGGTATTCTCCCCTACCCCCGCACCCCCACCCCTCCACACCCCACCAAACCTCCTACCTCAGTCATGCTAGGTTGGGAAGAAGAATCTAGGGGAAATCACAAACCGGTGAGAGGAAACTCCACATGACAAATGCATAACAAATGCCTAAAATTCATCTGATGAAAATTAGTAGTCTAATATCCAGTCATTGACTTCCTAAACATGGACACCTATCCCTAGCCCTTAACCCCACCTTTAAATCAATTACATTTATTGAGTCCTTACTGTGTGCAGAGCACTGTATTAAGCACTTGGGAGAGTATCACACAACAATATAACACACACATTCCCTGACAACAATGAGCTAACAAACAGTGTAGAAGGAGACACAGACTGTAGTATAAATAAATTACAGATATGTACATAAGTTCTGTGGGGCTCGGTGGCAGGTCCAGGGGTGAGAGAAGCAGTGTGGCTCAGTGGAAAGAGCAAGGGCTTGGGAGTCAGAGGTCATGGGTTCAAATCCCGGCTATGCCACTTGTCAGCTATGTGACTTGCGGCAAGATACTTGACTTCTCTGTGCCTCAGTTACCTCATCTGTAAAATGGGGATTAAGACTGCGAGCCCCACGTGGGACAACCTGATCACCTTGTATCCTCTCCAGTGCTTAGAATAGTGCTTTGCACATAGTAAGCGCTTAACAAATGCCATTATTATTAAAAGGAATTTAAGTGATTTGCATGTCAATGGATTGATTTTAATTTTTGGAATTTGTCTGAAAATACATAAACTGGACAATAACCATTGGGTAATGTCTGCCTCCCAAGTAACCATGACTGCCTTTCTTTCCCTTTGGCTTCACATGATCAAGAAAGTTGACTGCATTTTTCTTCCAAACAGTAAGTTTGTCTTGTCTTTCAATGGGCTCATTGTGATATAATACTGACTTCCACTTCCATCTATAGCACCAACTTATCCAGAACACAGATAACCAATGACCATGCATATACACCTAAATATGTCTCCTTTGTACACTGGGCAAACATCTCTTCAGTTTTTACAAGCTTGAATAAAGGCGAAGTAGCAGCTAATTGAGACTTCAGGAAAGAAGACACAGATAAGTAAAGATTAAATGGTTTTTGTACAGGGAATGTGAAGGATCAGACTGTTTCTTTCTAAACTTTCTATTTATTGATTTTACCTTAAAGCCAAAATACAATACCAGGCTGGAATCTTAAGTGCAGATCAAAAGTCTAAACAGGTTGAAGCTTAAATACCTCATTCTTCAAAGAGTGCCTTGGAACACAATAGATAGCTCTTTCGTCACAATTTTTTAAAAAAAATTAATGGAGCCAAGAGCCAAAAGTCCATTCCCAATATACAAGAATAGCAACTAAAGGTGGGGAAAATCAGGTTCACTACACTGAATCACAGACTTTCATTCTGAATTTAGTTACATCCTAATCTTTAAGGAAATAGCAAAGTCTTATATCAAACTGATGATGCAATTTCCTGCTCCACTTATGAGTTAATAAATAAGCTCATATGATACAATGGCAAATATTATGGATGCAAATCCAAAAATGTGCTAATTTTGTATTCTTGTTGATTCATATTTAAACCAAATCTACAAGAGGACGGCTAGGAACAAATAGAGTTGGAGAATAGAGAAGAGGGCAAGCGAGATGATCCTAAGGATACAGCAGCTTCCATATCAGGACAGACTAGGACATTTCAGTCAGAAAAGAGAATGATGCAAAGGAAAATAATTAAAATGCTCAAGATTATGCTGGGTGTAGACAGGGACAAGGTGGAATTTTTCTTCATCAGTTCCCACAACACAAGGACAAGGGTGACATATTGGCGCTCAAATGTGGAAGGTCCTAGCAAACAAAAGGAAACTAATTTTCAGGTAGTAATTGTAATCAGATAATAGTAATAATGACATTGATAGTAGATGCCTCCTGAAGTTGTGCTGGTTAAAAATACCAGTATTTTCAAAAAGGGATTAGATATATTTGTAAACTAGAAATCTATAATAGACTAATCAATCAATGGTATTTACTAGTACTTCCTATGTACAGAGCACCATACTAAGTGGTTAGGAGAATGCAATACAACAGAATTAGCAGACACATTCCCTGCTCATAACAAGCTTACAGTCTTGAGGGGGAGACAGACTAATATAAATAATTTGTAATATATAATTCAAAGTCATGTACATGAGTGCTGCGGGGTTGGGGCAAAAATTAAATGTTCAAAGGTCAGAGATCCAAGTGCATAGACAACGCAGAAGGGTGAACGACCTGGGGGAAAGGAGGGCTTAATAATCATGGGGAAAGTTAGCTTTAGATAGTTGTCTTCTTTGAAATCCATCGTAGGGGTTAGGGATGCATCACTATATGGTTCCTCCCAGCTTCCTCTTGCCTTGTTCTGTCAGAGACAGAATTCCTGGGCTGGATAGATCATTTGTCCTCTTTCCCCTTACTCCCTCTCCTATATCACCTTTGCACTTGGATTTGTACCCTTTATTAACTACACCCTCAGCCACTTAGCACTTATATCCATATCTGTCATTTATTTTCAGATATTTTGTATCTCTCGTAAGCTCCTTGTGAGCAGGGAACGGCTGTACCAGCTCTGTAGTACTGTACTCTCCCAAGTGCTTAGTATGGGGCTCTGCACACAGTAAGCACTCACTAAATATGTTTGATTAATTGATTTGTCTGACCCAATAAAGACAATGTTATTCTCTTATGGTAATTCTGCACGCATCCAGATTCTTTTATAAACTTCTACCCTATTAATGTAGTTAGCTATTTAAATTTAAGGAACTTAGAAGTCAGCTTTGTTTCAAATAAGGCAGGAATTGCTTGTGGGTGTGGGGCTTTTTGTTTTGTTTTTTTCCTTTGGTGGGGTGGTGGCTGAGATTAATACATACAGGCATATATCAGCAAGTGGGCTGGAATCAATTTTAAAGTCACAACTAAAACCTTCCTCCCAACTGAATTCCACTGTTCAAGGAAATGGAAACAGATAGAACATTAGATTTAACACCAAAGCAGTAACTGGCAAAGAAGGGGCAGTGCAGATGGTAGGAAGTGTTAGTGAATGGAATGGGGACAGGACGGAAAAATCGAATGTGTCAACAATCTATACGTGACATTCCCTTTATTGGAGAGGGAATGGATTGGAGAAGTTTATGGTGTTGGTTTTTTTTTTTTACTCCATGAGGTCAGTCCCATATATTCAGGATCCAGTGATCATGTTTGAATATAGACTGAGAAAAACCTTTGTGGCATTGAGAGGTATTTCCTAGTTGGTGGCTAGTTATCCAACAAACACAAATTAATTGCTGGGGATAAAGGATGCATATGCGAGAGAGCTCACAAGGGGAAATGTGCCCTAAATCTGGGCATGTTTAGAAACCAAAACAGATTTTGGACAGAGGCATTATATACCAATCCACTTAGAATCCTGGGGCTGAGAGAGCTCTTAAAAGGTCAACTAGTCCATCTGCCTATCTGCAATGAAGACTTAAATCACCAGGCAGCTGAGAATCTCCCCTGGTTTTAAAGGCCTCCATAGTCTGTACCCACTAGTGTGAAATAAGGCAACTACAAGATGGATGAAAGTCCACCTTATTTCCCTTGAGAATATACTATAAATATGTATTAAAATTCAGCAATTTTCATTTATAGGATAAAAACACCAGACTTGGTAAATTGTATGTCCATGAATCTCAGCCAGAAACTCCATACTATCACAGAAGTTAATCTTTTAGGCAAACACACAAGAGAAAAGAAACACACACTGGAGAATCATCAGGCATGCTCTATATTACAGAACATATCACCAACCAATTCAGCTCTCAATTAATAAGCATCTGTCCCACCGCTTGATCTTGTTCCTCATGATTAACTTGTATCTACCCCATCATCATCATCATCATCATTTGTTGAGCACTTACTGTGTGCAGAGCACTGTACTAAGCTCTTGAGCAAGTACAATATAACAGAGTTGGAAGACACATTCCCTGTCCACAGCAAACTTATAGTCTAGAGGGGGAGGCAGCACTTAGAAAAGTGCTTGACACATTGTGAGCACTTAATACTGTAATTTTTATCATTATTACTACTGATATGGTGGTGGATGCCTTATTCCTGGTATTTTTATTTTAAACCCCAAGTTTTCCTCCTCCTAGGCTCCTTTATCCATGTTTAAAGAGACCTACGGTGCAGTGACTCTGGAACAAAAGTAGGGATCAAGTGTTCACCCAACAATCTGTTCTAGGTTCTACAGATTCCAAAATAGGTTCCACATGATGTCATACTGCATAACCTTCTTAACATACGTAGAGAGCAATATGCATCTGTTACTTCCAAGTCCCCAAAAGGTCATCTGGTTTTTCCAAATGCCACCCTAATCACTGGATTGGCTTTAAGAAGAGAGTAAAACTAAAAAGATGGTGCAAATTTTTATGACAATTTTAGCCCCAAGAATCACCTTTAAATTCCTAGTTTCATATCTTTCTACCAGAAACGAAAGTATTAGTTAGACGGTGAGCCCCATGTGGGACAGAGACTGTGTCCAACCTGATTATATTGTATCTACACCAGTGCTTAGAACAGGGCTTTACACATAGAAACCTTTTAAAAACTACCATAGTAATAATAACTGTTTTGTTCCAAATGAATGGGTAGAGAAAAATCAGCTTTAAAATAATTTCAGGACAGGATGCTGACCCTTGATGTTACTTGCACTAGGTACTTAGGCACTAGGTACTTTAGTACTGGAAAGTGCTGCAAAAATCAAAATTACTGAGAAAGCACATCCTACTTGATCTCATTCTGCACTATTTTTCTGTATTCTGCTGATATGATAAATCAATTTTCATAGTTCATGATCTGTTCTTGGTCTTTGTGACCAAGCACAATAAGCTTAAGTGGAATATGTGGGTGAAAAATATAATTAGCTTATAATGAGACAAAGAAGCTGACCTTTATAAATAAAACCATAACCTACAGAGGAGAACTTCAAATCAAGAGGAGATATGAAGAATTTTAATTAATTTGCTTGGGAAAATAGGTTTTATACTTTTCATTATGCTCATTTGTTTGCCAGAAAAAAAGAAGAGATAATCAAATAGGTAAAGTGAGTACTGTATGCACCCTCTGACAGGAAGAATTAAACATCTGTCTAACAATACTAACCATTTTGAGAGATAATTATGGATCAATTCTTTAAAAAAAAATCTTAAATTGCCAGCATAAATGGCAAGGGGAAGGCAATTACTTTATTTGTAAAAGCAGTTTTCTTTTTCCAGCCATCTGTTACTTGAAATGGGATGACCTTTCTAATAATCCTCCCAATTCTCAATGCAAACTCCAAATAAAAAGTGGAGTGTTTTTTCCCCTCCCAAAAGGTTCAGCACAGATAAAGCATCCTTACTGACATTCTATGCAGC